>NC_057813.1:161639924-161686920 GCF_018294505.1 Triticum aestivum
ACTGTTCATCCAATCGATCGGCTTCAGTTAGCAGCAGTAGCGAAGGAATCGCTCCATCGGGTTCAGTTAACAGCCATCGATTGATCGCTCGGCTTCAGTAACGCGTAGCCTACAGTGCAATCGCTCGGGTTCAGTTAGAGCCTAATGCCTCACTCGGGTTTAGTTAGAGCCAACGCCTCGCACACACGCGCGTACGTGTACGAGAGAAACGCGCATCGCTCGGCCCCCAACCTCCCACCGTAACCGGCAACTCCCTGAAATTTTCCTCCCCCTTGCTTCTACCACGGTTTTTTCCGTCATGGATGGCCTAAAGAATGTCATGCAGTTGCGCCTTCGGCCTGCCCAGGACGAAAAGCCCATTTTCTGTCATGATTTTTTGTCATAGAAGTAGGAGCCCACCAGATCTATGATGATACCGGGTTTTGTCACAATTATCATCATAGAACTGTCATATGTATGACAAAAAAAATCGTTCGGCCCAAAATGTCACGGATGTGCCTTTTTTTGTAGTGCAAGACTATCCCATGAAGGAGGCCCAAAAAGATCCACATGAAGGAGCTCCAGGGGCCTTGAAGTAGACACAATGTTCTTGGGTGGGTGCTTTGATTGATGTTGCTTCCCGGCTATGCATGCACTACACACACGATCTTTCTCAAAAGAGACATTGGTTAGTCCAAGGATGTGATTCCCCTTTAAGAGATCTTGAAGATTTCTCATGCCGACATGGGCTAGCCAGCGATGCCATAGCCACCCCTTGTCGGCCTTGGCCATTAGACAAGTTGCATGGAATGTGCTCTCTTTTGAGAAATCAACCGTGTAAAGGTCGCCATCCAACTCTCCAACAAAGGCCACTTAGAGAGTATCTCTCTTAAAGACTTTCACATCCGTTAGTCCAAAAAGTGTATCATAACCAACAGAAACCAATTGGCGAACAGAAAGCAAATGGTATTTAAGGGATTGGACAAGCATGACATTTGCAAGAGACATGTCATTTGTGATAGCCACCTTGCCCAACCCGAGTACATGTCCTTTTGAACCTCCACCAAAAAGCTCATGAATGGTTGAATAGCTTCCATGAAATCATAGAGCAATTTGCTACCTCCGGTCATATGATTGGTACATCCACTACCAATCACCCATTTTACTCCACTGGAGAAGGCAACCTACACACAATTATGACTTGGTTAGAGGCACCCATTTTGCAATGGGACCTCTCAAGTTAGTCACAAGGGTTTTAGGGACCCAAATAGCATAGAATCGGAAGGCATTTTGAGAACCAACAAATTTTGCATAAAATTCTCCATCCTTAGTCTTACAAAGTACATAGGATGGAGGCATGAACTCTTTTGACTTGTTGAGAGTGGGTGTGCCCCTTGTGGCCTTCCCGCTAACAACCTTACCTTTCTCCTCGTGCCCTTCTCGTATGAATGTTTCCTTTAGAGGAGTTGTGCACTTTTGAGAGGACGTCTTCTTCTTGCTTGTGCTTGGGTCAAACCCGAGTCCTTCTTTGGCAAACACCTCATTGTGTTCACACAATACCTCTTTAAGGTTCTTTTGCCCTTGAGCACATGTCATGAGACCTTTCTCGATTTGAGCCTTGAGAAAGCAATTTTCCTCAAGAATAGATGCTAGATCACTACTAGAGTTAGTAGTACAAGCATCAACATTGATAATAGGAGAAGAGTAAGCCTTGGCTAGAGTTTCAAGATAAGTAAGTTTGAGCGTCTCAAAACTCTTTGTGAGAAGGGTGAGCTCTTCTTCCTTAGTCTTGAAGGACACGGATAGAAGCTCACAATCCTTAGAGAGAGAAGCATGAGACTTCAAAAGCTTACTTTTGTCATTCATCAACTCCTCGCAAGAGTCAATAGCCTTTTTCAAGGAGGCAAGATCTTTAGTATGAACATCAATGTTTGCACCAATTTTTAAGCATAGTTCATCATTTCGTGCTTCCTCATATTGGACTTTTCGCTCAAGGATTTCACATTTTTCCTTTTCGTCGGTGACGAGGGTTTTGAGTTCCTTAATGGTGATGGTGTGCTTACTCATCATCTCCATAAGCATATGAAACATAGTGAGCTTGTTTCCTTTAAGGGAGCACATGAACTTATTAAGTTTAGCAAGCATAGGATCATCTAGATCATCATCCTCATAACTATCCTCCGCATCAAGATACTCATCACTAGGAGTAGACGGAGTGAAAAGAGGAGGATTTGATCGTGGGGTTACCTTTACCTTGTCAGGAGAGCTTTGGTCCTCTCCATCTTCTACCACGGCCTTTGCCATTAGACACTTGTGAGCGTTGTCCTTGTAGTCTTTCATGTAGTTGTAGGTAACCACATCACCACTCTTGTTCACTAACCTCAAAGTGTTTTGAGAGTCTTGAGCAACTCTGGCAACACCACTAACATCATCCACATCGGATTCTTCTTGAGCAACCATTGCTTTCCCATCTCTCTTCTTGAGCTTGGAGTTCAAAGGATTTGGCAACTTATTCTTGGGAAAAGTCTTGGGAAACCTTGGTTTATCCTCTCTCTTATCATAGGGGCACTCATTGGAGAAGTGGTTGGTTTCTTCACAGTTGTAGCATTTTCTTACTTTCTTCTTTTGAAATCTTCCCTTGAATTTTCCCGTGCTAAACTTCTTGACAAAGAGAGCCATGTCTTCATATGAAGGGCCCTCATCGGATTCAATCTCATCACCATCTTCATCATCATCATCTTATTCTTCTTCTTCACTTTTCTCATCATCACATACATGTTTGGCCTTCAATGCAAGATTGATCTTTGATGTTGGAGTACCATGCATGGCAAGATGTTTTGTGGCATTTTTCTTTGACTCTTCAAATAGTTGGAAGGTGGATATGATGTCATCTGTAGTCATTTCCTTGAAGGCATGGTGTTGTCTTATGTCCCACACCATTTGATGGTGATATGGGGCAAGAGCATGAAGCAACTTATCCACAAGGAATCGCTTAGTCATGTTCAATCCATCTTGTGTCTTGTCACACTCACACGACTCAATGTCAGCGGTGAGAGTCATGAGACGCTCAAAGAGTTGATTGGGAGTTTCACCTTTCTCCATATAAAAGTTTTGCAATTGCCCCTTGGCAATTTCATATTGAGCACTCCGGAGGGTGGAGGTACCGGTCTTGGATCTTATAATGTTTTCCCATAGTTCCTTGGCACTTGTGATGTGTATGAACGGTCTCCTTTGCTTTTCAACCATACCTGTCCTTATACACATGGTTGCAGTGTCATTGAGATTCTTGTCATAAATTTCTCTTGGTGTAGGATTCTTTGGATCAACCACATGGTACCCATACTCCAAGATCTCCAGCATCTCATCGTTTCCATATCGAAGATGATCCTGCATAGCAACTCTCCACAAGGCAAAATCGGAAGTAGCATCAAGTAAAGGAGGTTTGCCTGGAGGATTATATTTTGGTTTCTCAACTTGGGGTCTTGCATAAAGCCAAGGAACACCGGAGTGATCATTTCTAGGAGGTTGTTGACCAAGTGACGGAGCAGTCATAGTTGGCCTCAAAGCCGCACCACCCGAAAGTGGTGCAGGCACCATGGACAACGTGGCTAATCTCATTTGGACCAAGGCCTCAAGAGAAGCATCATGCTCCTCTTTTTGCTTAGCAAGGGCCCGTTCCAGATCCTCAGAAGTAAAGGACTTAACTTCAGAAGAAGCCTCGCCTTTATCCTTCGGATCTGCAATAAGGGGAGTCCCATCGGGGTTCATCTCGCTCTAGGGTGGTTAAGCCACAAGAATAGAGGACGAGGCTCTGATACCAATTGAAAGGATCGAGATGGACCTAGAGGGGGGTGAATAGGTACAATTAAAAATTTTAATTATTACTAAGCAATTTTAGGCAATAATGCGGAATATGAGAGTGAGCCTAACAACTGCAAGAGTAGTACTAAGTGCTAAGCAAGTAACACGAGTATGTAAGGAAGGAAGCACAATATGATATAAGTAAGTGTTAAGAGAAAAGTAACCACAAGTAGAGAGTTAGGGTTTGGAATAACCGCAACTCTGGGAGACGAGGATGTATGCCGATGTTCACTTCCTTGGAGGGAAGCTACGTCACCGTTAGAGAGGTGGATGTTACCACGAAGGCTCACCATATTCTCCCTTTAAGACAACACCACGAAGGCGTTTCTCAACCACTAGTGGTAGACCTTGGGGTGGTATCCAAACCCTCACAAACTTTTCCGCGGGTAATCACAAAGGTCGATTCCTCTCCGAAAGACTCCTACCGCCTAGGAGTCTCCAACCTCCAAGAGTAACAAGATCGATGGGAAAAGCTCAAGACTTGCTCAAATCACGAATTCCTTTGGTGCAAAGAAGGAGAAGGAGTGGATCTATCACTTGATTGGACAACTTCTCTCAAATTCTCTCAAATCCCTTGGGGGTCTAAGATTTGGTGTGGAGGAGAGAGAGAGAGTGAAATGTGTTCTAGGGTTTGTTAAAAGTGAGTGGTCAGTCCTCTCCCGTGGGGAAGAAGGGCTATATATAGTGTGAGCACAATTATGGAAGTTGTAGTGTAAGTGAATGGGCAGCCCGGACATCCGGGCAAGGGGCCGAACATCCGACCTGGCAAGGTTCGAGGAACAGAACCAGAACGAGAACACAAAGCAGAGGGGCTAGACATCCGGGGGCCAAGCCCGGACATCCGGCGTATCAGGAACGCCCGGATATCCGGCAGAAGGCCGGACATCCCTCGTGATCACAACCAGGTTAAAGAACCTCAGTCGTTCTACGGGTAGTGGAGGCCGGACATCCGGGATAGGGCCCAGACATCCGGCGTGTCAGGTAGGCCTGGACATCCGGGGAAACACCCGGACATCCGTCGTGTAGCACAGCACACAAGAGTTTTCTGGATGGCTAGGCCCGGATATCTGGCAAGAAAGCCAGATATCCGGCGTGAGGCCCAGACATCCGGCTTGAAGCCCGGACATCTGGCAGCCAAGAGACAGAAGCAGAAAGTTTTAGCATGTGCATGCATGGCAATGAGGTTTGTGGCAAGAGCAAGCCTTTAACTAACCCTATCGATCCCCTCTTAATAGTGTGGGATCCTATACTCAAGAAAACAAATATGAAATCAATTTTTATGCTTCAACCTTGAGTAAAATCACTCTGTATGCTCTTGATCCACACACTTCGATGAACCAGGGACTAACACCTGAGATTTACTTAACAACCATTGTTAGTCCCCTACATGTATATTTCATCAACATCAAAACATGATGTAAGGGCATGATTGCTCTTTCAGCGGGGTCGTTGTTGTCTTCGGCATCGTCCGGGGTGTTATTCTTTCTTGTACCGGTACCGTTGTTTTTGCTATGGCGGGGTTTAGAGCGGCGCCGCAGATGTCGGCGCCTTGGCTGCTTCTCAGGAGTCGTTGCATCCTTCTGCTCCTTGCCATTGTTTTCTTTGGGTGTGTCCACCATATATATGTCGTACAATGAGGTGGTTGTCCAGCGTCCTGTGGGTGGTGGTTCGAGTTCTTCTCCGGCATCGTCGCCCATACCGTCAATGTCTTCGGAGTCGAAATCAAGCCTGTCGGTTAAGTCGTCGACAGTGGCTATTAAGTGGGTGGTGGGTGGGTAACGAACTCCTTCATCGTCTTCTTCCCACTAGAGCCGGACATAATTCGGCCAAGAGTCTCCTGACAAGGAGAGAGATTTTAACGAGTTTAGCATGTCGCCTAAGGGCGAGTGCTGAAAGATATCTGCAGAGCTAAACTCCATGATCGGTGCCCAGTTAGATCCGATGGGCACGGATGCACGCGGTTCGGAGCCTATGGCTGGAAACGAGTCCAAGGGTCCGATGACATGGACCTCATTGGAAGTGAAATATGTGTTCGGCTCTATCGCTCTTGATCCACACACTTCAATGAACCGGGGACTAACACCTGAGATTTACTTAACAACCATTGTTACTCCCCTACATGTATATTGTCATCAACATCAAAACATGATGTAAGGGCATGATTGCTCTTTCAGCGGGGTCGTCATTGTCTTCGGCATCGTCCGGGGTGTTATTCTTTCTTGTACCGGCATCACTGTTTTTGCTATGGCGGGGTTTAGAGCGGCGCCACGGACGTCGGTGCTTTGGCTGCTTCTCAGGAGTCGTTGCATCCTTCTGCTCCTTGCCATTGTTTTCTTTAGGTGTGTCCACCATATATATGTCATACAATGAGGTGGCTGTCCAGCATCCTGTGGGCGGTGATTCAAGTTCTTCTCCGGCATCGTCGTCCATACCATCAATGTCTTCGGAGTTGAAATCAAGCCTGTCGGTTAAGTCGTCGACAGTGGCTATTAAGTGGGTGGTGGGTGGGTAACGAATTCCTTCGTCGTTCGCTTCCCACTCGAGCCGGACATAATTCGGCCAAGAGTCTCCCGACAAGGAGAGAGATTTTAACGAGTTTAGCACGTCACCCAAGGGTGAGTGCTGAAAGATATCTGCGGAGCTAAACTCCATGATCGGTGCCCACTTAGATCCGATGGGCACGCATGCACGCGGTTCGGAGCCTATGGCTGGAAACGAGTCCAAGGATCCGATGACACGGACCTCATTGGAAGTGAAATCTGTGTTCGGCTCTATCATTGTTGAGTGTATGGCTTCCGTGGCGGTTCATCCTCCCATCCTCGGATGGCATGATCTGCACTGGATTTAAAGCCAGGGTAGCTACAGGTGTGATCTCCTGAACACCGTCCGATGGCAGATCTAGATCATGCTCATCGCGACTGTGGGGTGTAACTGTCATGGGCTCGAATCCGTCGAAGATCAAATCTCCGCGGATGTTGGCAGTGTAGTTCAGGCTTCCAAACCTGACCTGATGGCCAGGAGCGTAGCTATCAATCTGCTCCAGATGACCAAGCGAGTTGGCCCGCAGTGCGAAGCCGCCGAATACGAGGATCTGTTCGGGGAGGAAAACCTCACCCTGGACCGCATCGTTGTAGATGATTGAAAGAGCCATCAACCCTTATGGTGACAACACGGTGGAACTCTCAATGAAAGCACCAATGTCGGTGTCAAAACCGACGGATCTCGGGTAGGGGGTCCCGAACTGTGCGTCTAAGGCTAATGGTAACAGGAGGCGGGGAACCCAATGTTTACCCAGGTTCGGGCCCTCTCTATGGAGGTAATACCCTACTTCCTGCTTGATTGATCTTGATGATATGAGTATTACGAGAGTTGATCTACCATGAGATCGTAGAGGCTAAACCCTAGAAGCTAGCCTATGATTATGATTGTTCTTGTCCTACGGACTAAACCCTCCGGTTTATATAGACACCGGAGGAGGCTAGGGTTACATAGAGTCAGTTACAGAGAAGGGAATCTACATATCCGAATTGCCAAGCTTGCCTTCCACACAAAGGAGGGTCCCACCCGGACACAGGACGAAGTCTTCAATCTTGTATCTTCATAGTCCAACAGTCCAGCATAAGCTTATAGTCCGGTTGTCCGAGGACCCACTAATCCAGGAATCCCTCACTAGGGCCCGAGTGCCATGATTTCAGATTTGAACCTATTATGTTTTCATGAATATATGTGAGTTCTTGATCCTATCTTGCAAGTCTATAGTCACCTAATATGTGTTATGATCCGACAACCCCGAAGTGACAATAATGGGACCACTCCCGGTGATGACCGTAGTTTGAGGAGTTCATGTATTCACTAAGTGTTAATGCTTTGGTTCATGTCAGGACCCCGATCCTAAGTCACACAGATCTAGCATGTAACACATCATATCACTTTGCGGCCTCACGCATGGTATTCCCACGGGTGCCACCTTACCTGGCCCGGGACCGTTTGCGCCTTTTGGCACATGTATATGATAGTGCCGCTAGCATCCATATGACAAAGAACCCGGGCTGACATGGCTAGTCGTGAACCCAAAGTGGCACTAACTTACAAGGACAGGCATACATGACCCAACAACGAACGTGTCGGTCATCAGCGAGTGAATCCGGGCTGTAGCGACTAGGCTAGCAGGACTCCGGTAAACCGGGCTGTAGCAGGCTAACAGGACTCCGGTAGACACCGCGTGACATTTCCCCGAAGGGACAGATACAAGAACGAAGAAGGACACATGCCGACCATCCTAAGTGTTCCGGAGTAGTAGCAAGCTACCAAGGCTCAGTGGAAGCACTAGGAGACATTTCCCGGTAAGAGAGGCTACCAAGGATAAACAACTAGATAGCCAGATCCCACACATACCAAGCATTTCAATAACATGCACACAATATGCTCGATATGTGCAAATACAACATGGCATCACAACATGACTCTACAACTCAAGTATTTCATTCAATAGGCTCCGAGGAGCGAGATATTACAAACATGGATCTCATGACCCAACATTCAGAGCACACAAATCAAAGCACAAGCGGAAGCTTAACATGTCTGAGTACAGACAACTATAAATGAAAAAGGCTGAGAAGCCTGACTATCTACTAGATCCTGCCGAGGGCACAAGATCATAGCCGAGGAAACAAGCTAAACGTCGAAGTCCAAGCGGAACTACTAGCGAGACTGAAGTTCTCTGCAAAAACATAAAATAGGCAAACATGAGTACAAATGTACCCAGCAAGACTTACATCAGAACTAACTACACATGCACCATTGTCAACAAAGGGGTGGTGGGGTTTAACTGCAGCAAGCCAGCTTTGACTCAGTGGCCATCCTGAACTACAACTGCAAGTAACTCTTTTGAGGTGGCGCACACGAGTCCACATATTCACCATATCAATACACCACTATGGATCCGCTCCCGTCTCCCTACGAGTACGCCATCCATAGCACTCACGCTTATCTTGCGTATTTTAGAGTATCCACTTTCACTTGTCTATGAGTTGTACAGGCAACCCAGAAGTCCTTTACCGCGGACAAGGCTATTCGAATAGATCATATTAACCCTGAAGGGGTGTATTTCTTCACACACGCTCTCACCAGTTACCGTTGTTTACACGACATGTACTCGACAACCTTCAAGCGGAAGCCCAGCAAGGGTGTCGGCCACGACCTGACTAACCACACAAGTCTCTCGTCTAGGTTTATCTCCTATTCGGGTTCCATCCGCAAGGAGATCTGGCCGGGGTGTCGCTCACGGCCCCAAACGATGTGAGCAGGGTTCCCAAGCCCACCATCCGGGTGCCACTTGGTACACCGTGCCACTGTGCCTAGTCTGTCGCAAGTCCACCTGTACCGGGTGCCACTTGGTAGACTACTAACACTACCTACAAACACCAGAAACTAGTTGCAACTCCTGTACAGAGATCGAGTTGATTAATAAGTCAAGAGGGGCACTTAAGCATTCCAACGCGTGGTAGTAGCTGTTCAGGGATCACAAACACAGAACTCAGTTCCTGAGGACGGCTTCAATGAGACAACCCACCATGTACTCCTACATGGCCTCTCATCGCTACCTTTACCAAATCGTGTTCACACACTTAGCTCACACACAGTAGGACATGTCCACACACCTCCAATTCATCCCGGATGAATCAGACCTGACTCAACTCTAAGCAGTAGCAGGCATGACAAACAAGCATGAATGAGTAGGCACATCAGGGCTCAAACAACTCCTACTCATGCTAGTGGGTTTCATCTATTTACTGTGGCAATGACAGGTCATGCAGAGGAAAGGGGTTCAACTACCGCAGCATGTAACAGTTGAATCATTGTTGTCCTAATGCAGTAAAAGAGAGCAGGAGCGAGAGAGTGGGATTGTATCGGAATGAACAAGGGGGTTTTGCTTGCCTGGCACTTCTGAAGATAGTATAGCTCTTCATCGGTGTCATCAAACTCATCATCGTAACATACGTCTACTGAGGGGGAACAACCACCGACAACATAGAAAGAACACAATCAATGCAATGCAACAATATGATGCATGATCATGACATGGCAATATGCTGTGGTTTAAGCTAATGCAACTAGCAGCAACTTAAATGGAGTTGTTTTGAATCCAAGATTCAAATTCAAACTCCATAAGTGAGGGTTTAAATGCCATTTATATGATTTGTCCTAAACAGCAGCTATAAGTTGTTCTAACATGCATGAAACAGTACAGATGGATAGATTGGATTTTTCTGATCATTTTTCATATATAATTTATCTCATTTGGAGTTACGGTTGATTTTATATGATTTTTAGAAGTTTTGGATATTTTCTGAAATTTCCTGAATTTATTTTAAATCCAGAAAATCATTAATTGCGTCAGCATGATGTCGGTGTGACGTCAGTAGGTCAACTGGGTCGGCCAGGTCAACCTGACCTGTGGGACCCACTGGTCGTGACTTAGTTAACTAACTGAGATAATTAGTGCTAAACTAGCCCTAACTAAGCTGTCAGCAGTGCGGGGCCCACGTGTTAGTGGATCATCTAATTAAGTAGTTAACTAACACTAATTAAACAGGGCATGGGCCCACTCGTCAGTGAGAGAGAGGGGTCAAACCCCTGGGCAGACGGGGTCAAACCCCGCCGGTCAAAGCGGTCAACCCGTTGGCATTTAGCCACCGGCGAGGCCAGATGCGGCGGCAGGCTTCCGGTTTGGTCCTCTGTCGACCAAATCGACGGCGGAGATGCGCTATGTGCTGCTGGTGGACTCGCGCATCGAGTTGTGCAGGCGGTGTGTGCGGGGGTGGCCGGAGATGATGCCGGCATCGAGCCAGGCGGCGGCCAGAGCTCTGGCGGAGGGGAGAAGGACCTACGGTGCACGGCAGGGGCCGGTGTTGGTCGTGTTCGGCTCCTGGGAGCTCAATGAGCATGGAGGCATGCTCAAAAATGGGCGGGGGCGACTGTGGCCACGGCAACGACATGGCACGGCGGTGGCAAGCTCGGCCGTGGTCGGAGGACGGGGCTAGGGGATGGAAACGGAGGGTGCGAGCAAGGGATAAGCAATAGGAGCTCAGTGCGGTCCTAAAGATCAGCACGGGAGGCTCGGGGACAACCTGGCTGCAGCGAACCGACGACGGGGATCGCCGGCACCGAGGTTGAAGAAGACATCCAGGACGGCAACGCGGTGCTTCCCCGATTTCTTGGCTCGGCGTGGACGAAGAGGGCGACGATGCGGAGCTCGGGGACGCGGAGAGGAAGCGAGGGAGTGGTTGTGGCCGCGGTGGTGCTCATCGGCGGTGGCGGCGTGGTTCGGTGAGGTTGGGAAAAGGCGAGGAAGGAAGAACCAGAGGAGGGGGAGAGCTCCAGGGAGAGAGGGGAGAAGTGCAGGGTCGGGGCGGCGCCGAGGAGTGGCTTCGAGGCGTCGCCACGCTGTCCAAGCGGGGCAGGCAGCCAGGGAGCTGCGTGGCGAGCTCGGCATGCGCGGGCGCGCTCCTCTCTACCTGCCTGGCGAGAGGAAGCAGGTGGCTGGCACGGGCCAGCACAGTGCTGGGCCGGCCAGTGGGCTGCCAGGTGGGCTGCGCCAGGTAAGTGGCCAGGTAGTTTCCTCTCTCTCTGTTTTCTATTTTAATTATTGTTTTCTATTTTCTGTAATTGTGTTTGTCTTTAATAAAAATGCCAGGGCATTTCCAAAAATCATGAAACTGCTCAATGTCACTGTTTGGAATATTTCCAACAGCAAACATTTCAGTTTGTGATTATTTGAGCATTTAAAATATTATTTAGCAATTAAATTCCCAAATGCAAATACCATATGATTTAATTCAAAAATCTAGAATGGCCTAGAAAAATGTGCACCATTTTTTGGGAGAGGTTCTAGACCAATCCAAAAATAATGAACTTTTCTGAAGAGCATTTTGGGTTCATTGAGAATATTTTTATTTGAACCTAGTTGATTTGATCTGGTGCTAGGGTTTGAGCAATCCCCATTTCAACTTAAATAAAATTTAAACATGATGCACACATGAAGGGCTATTCTAGTGCATACCAGAACTAGGGATGTGACAACTCACCCCCACTAAACAAGAATCTCGTCCCAAGATTCAAACGTAGGGTAAGATGAAGGGGGAGCGCAAACTAGTATAATCTTCACGATCCAGGTTGTACTTCATAAGAACGTTGATTCGATCAGCATCTTTGTCTTGATGTCTTGCTCTGAGATCTCCATCTAACATGACAAGAAGAGGAAAGGAAAACTCTAGAAGAATTGATCTTCTCGAAGACCGAACAACTCAGGATCAACTCATGGGATGAGACATAGCAGCATCTCCCGAGCTGAGACACGAAGCATACATCTAGAGGGATGGAGTGGAACAGATGACGAGGGTTCACTAGGTAGACAACAATTCCACACTTAAGAAGGTGGTAAACGATTGTCAACGTAGCAAGGAGTTGAGTTGCCATGATACCATAACGGGGCACCTTAGGGAAAGTGACTTGTAGAAATGTCCCCTTAAGTGGCAAAAAGAATTACCTTTGATTTAGAGATCATTGAAACTCTTTATACCAGCCTAAGGCAATTCTCGATCGATCGTTTGGAGGGGTTTGGTAGAATGGAATACCCGGATTAGAATGGATGATGTGGATTACCTTGTTGAAAACAACACAAGGGGTGATTTTAGTAACTGGGGAGAAGCTCAACAGTAGAGAGTGAGTCCACTGTTTGAAAAGTTATAGCATAACCGAGGAAACTGAGAGCAATCCCAGTTAGTGCCGATGATAACACCTAGCGCTTGTGCGTGCTCTCAAGAACTTGACATTTCCATATTCATCAAGGTTTTACCAATATCCGTGTCAAGGATCCTGGCAACCCAACTTACTACCATGATGAATGGTGACGGAGGATGCATATGCAAAGGAAGATAACACCTTCTCAAATTTCACCTTAGCGAGGCCAAGGGATCAAAATCCGGATGATCGACCAAGAGACATTTAGCACTCCGCTTCTAATGTTCTCCTTGATGTGCTAGCACAACCCATTTATAGATATGGTTTGATAACTAGAACATCAAGTAAAAGGTCGGACTTCGGGAGCTCAAGAATCCATAAGGAGTAACTTATTGGAGTAAAACCCTACGAAATCCTTATGGGGAGGTGGCCAACTTCCTCAATCAAGATACTACAACAACAGGTCTTCCGGTTGGGTGTGTTGGCCACGGCATCCACTTTACCGGGTTACAAAGAGACCAGTATTATAGTTCTTGGGAAACGTTCCAACCATCATATCTGCCTAAGATTCAGATCTGGTTGGTGTCAGAATAATCCAGACTCATCGAGTCTAGGAAGAAAAATGAAAGTTTGCAACACAAATCGACGAGATGACGTTGCGAGATTCTCGGGAAATGAACTACGATATCAAGCTCCAACACATGAGCTGGTTCTGCTACACACATGTGAACACGTTGTCCCAGACAAAACATGATCACATGGTAGTCTTACAATAAAACACTACCGAGTTCCGATGGGGAAGCATCAACGAGGATATCGAAGTCTTGTGCATGAACTACTATTCGCACATCAACTCCTTTTCCTTGAACAAATCAATCAGTGGCTTGGTGTGCTAGGGACACATATAGAATAGAGGTAGCGAGCCTATCAAACCATAGCATACTTCGCACATGCATGACTGACTTGAGATGGTTCCAAAGGAGGCAACATTGACTTTCTTGGATTCACGGCGGCAACTTGCACCAAATGCACATGAATTAGAGGAAGTCAGTTCTTTCATTCGGGCATATGCTTCATGCACGAGACATGAAGATAATGCTTATAAAAGTTTCCAACACTAGCTTAAGATTCAACAAAATCGTGGAGAAGATAAGGATGTTGTTGATGGGCTCAACAACAACTCATCTAGGATCCCATACAATGGAATTCCACAATCATGTGAACAAGATGATAGCATTGCTCAGACTCAAAGATATAATGGTGTATGTGAAGGAAATATGCCCTAGAGGCAATAATAAAGTTATTATTTATTTCCTTATAATCATGATAAATGTTTATTATTCATGCTAGAATTGTATTTACCGGAAACATAATACATGTGTGAATACATAGACAAACAGAGTGTCACTAGTATGCCTCTACTTGACTAGCCCGTTAATCAAAGATGGTTATGTTTCCTAACCATGAACAATGAGTTGTTATTTGATTAACGAGGTCACATCATTAGTAGAATGATCTGATTGACATGACCCATTCCATTAGCTTAGCACCCGATCGTTTAGTATGTTGCTATTGCTTTCTTCATGACTTATACATGTTCCTATGACTATGAGATTATGCAACTCCCGTTTACCGGAGGAACACTTTGGGTACTACCAAACGTCACAACGTAACTGGGTGATTATAAAGGAGTACTACAGGTGTCTCCAATGGTCGATGTTGGGTTGGCGTATTTCGAGATTAGGATTTGTCACTCCGATTGTCGGAGAGGTATCTCTGGGCCCTCTCGGTAATACACATCACATAAGCCTTGCAAGCATTACAACTAATATGTTAGCTGTGAGATGATGTATTACGGAACGAGTAAAGAGACTTGCCGGTAACGAGATTGAACTAGGTATTGGATACCGACGATCGAATCTCGGGCAAGTAACATACCGATGACAAAGGGAACAACGTATGTTGTTATGCGGTCTGACCGATAAAGATCTTCGTAGAATATGTAGGAGCCAATATGGGCATCCAGGTCCCGCTATTGGTTATTGACCAGAGACATGTCTCGGTCATGTCTACATTGTTCTCGAACCCGTAGGGTCCGCACGCTTAAGGTTACGATGACAGTTACATTATGAGTTTATGCATTTTGATGTACCGAAGGTTGTTCGGAGTCCCAGATGTGATCACGGACATGACGAGGAGTCTCGAAATGGTCGAGACGTAAAGATTGATATATTGGAAGCCTATGTTTGTGAAGGAAATATGCCCTAGAGGCAATAATAAAGTTATTATTTATTTCCTCATAATCATGATAAATGTTTATTATTCATGCTAGAATTGTATTTACCGGAAACATAATACATGTGTGAATACATAGACAAACAAAAGTGTCACTAGTATGCCTCTACTTGACTAGCTCGTTAATCAAAGATGGTTATGTTTCCTAACCATGAACAATGAGTTGTTATTTGATTAACGAGGTCACATCATTAGTAGAATGATCTGATTGACATGACCCATTCCATTAGCTTAGCACCCGATCGTTTAGTATGTTGCTATTGCTTTCTTCATGACTTATACATGTTCCTATGACTATGAGATTATGCAACTCCCGTTTACCGGAGGAACACTTTGGGTACTACCAAACGTCACAACGTAACTGGGTGATTATAAAGGAGTACTACAGGTGTCTCCAATGGTCAATGTTGGGTTGGCGTATTTCGAGATTAGGATTTGTCACTCCGATTGATGGAGAGGTATCTCTGGGCCCTCTCGGTAATACACATCACATAAGCCTTGCAAGCATTGCAACTAATATGTTAGTTGTGAGATGATGTATTACGGAACGAGTAAAGAGACTTGCCGATAACGAGATTGAACTAGGTATTGGATACCGACGATCGAATCTCGGGCAAGTAACATACCGATGACAAAGGGAACAACGTATGTTGTTATGCGGTCTGACCGATAAAGATCTTCGTAGAATATGTAGGAGCCAATATGGGCATCCAGGTCCCGCTATTGGTTATTGACCAGAGACGTGTCTCGGTCATGTCTACATTGTTCTAGAACCCGTAGGGTCCGCACGCTTAAGGTTACGATGACAGTTATATTATGAGTTTATGCATTTTGATGTACCGAAGGTTGTTCGGAGTCCCGGATGTGATCACGGACATGACGAGGAGTCTCGAAATGGTCGAGACATAAAGATTGATATATTGGAAGTCTATGTTTGGACATCGGAAGTGTTCCGGGTGAAATCGGGATTTTACCGGGTTACCGGGAGGTTACCGGAACCCCCCGGGAGCCATATGGGCCATCATGGGCCTTAGTGGAAAGGAGAAAGGGGCAGCCCAAGGGGGCTGCGCGCCTCCCCCCTTCCCCTAGTCCTATTAGGACTAGGAGAGGTGGCCGGCCACCCCTCTCCCTCTTTCCCCCTTGGGAATCCTAGTTGGAATAGGATTGGGGGGGAGTCCTACTCCCGGTAGGAGTAGGACTCCTCCTGCGCTTCTCCCTCTTGGCCGGCGCACCCTCCCCCCTTGGCTCCTTTATATACGGAGGCAGGGGCACCTCTAAACACACAAGTTAACACAAGTTGATCCACGTGATCGATTCCTTAGCCGTGTGCGGTGCCCCCTGCCACCATATTCCTCGATAATACTGTAGCGGAGTTTAGGCGAAGCCCTGCTGCTGTAGTTCATCAAGATCGTCACCACGCCGTCGTGCTGACGGAACTCTTCCCCGACACTTTGCTGGATCGGAGTCCGGGGATCATCATCGAGCTGAACGTGTGCTCGAACTCGGAGGTGCCGTAGTTTCGGTGCTTGATCGGTTGGATCGTGAAGACGTACGACTACTTCCTCTACGTCGTGTCATCGCTTCCGCAGTCGGTCTGCGTTGGGTACGTAGACAACACTCTCCTCTCGTTGCTATGCATCACATGATCCTGTGTGCGCGTAGGAAAATTTGTGAAATTACTACGAAACCCATCAGTGGCATCCGAGCCTAGGTTATTGATGTTGATGTCATATGCACGAGTAGAACACAAGTA
Source organism: Triticum aestivum (assembly GCF_018294505.1). Lineage (NCBI taxonomy): Eukaryota > Viridiplantae > Streptophyta > Magnoliopsida > Poales > Poaceae > Triticum > Triticum aestivum. The sequence goes on from NC_057813.1 coordinate 161,656,555, forward strand.
AGTTGTGGACGATACAAGTCATACTGCCTACCAGCATGTCATACTTTGGTTCGGCGGTATTGTTGGACGAGACGACCCGGACCAACCTTACGCGTACGCTTACGCGAGACCGGTTCCCTCGACGTGCTTTGCACAGAGATGGCTTGCGGGCGACTGCCTCTCCAACTTTAGTTGAACCAAGTATGGCTACGCCCGGTCCTTGCGAAGGTTAAAACGGAGTCTATTTGACAAACTATCGTTGTGGTTTTGATGCGTAGGTGAGATTGGTTCTTACTTAAGCCCGTAGCAGCCACGTAAAACATGCAACAACAAAGTAGAGGACGTCTAACTTGTTTTTGCAGGGCATGTTGTGATGTGATATGGTCAAGGCATGATGCTGAATTTTATTGTATGAGATGATCATGTTTTGTAACCGAGTTATCGGCAACTGGCAGGAGCCATATGGTTGTCGTTTTATTGTATGCAATGCAATCGCGATGTAATATTACTAAACGGTAGTGATAGTCGTGGAAGCATAAGATTGGCGAGACGACAACGATGCTACGATGGAGATCAAGGTGTCGCGCCGGTGACGATGGTGATCATGACGGTGCTTCGGAGATGGAGATCACAAGCACAAGATGATGATGGCCATATCATATCACTTATATTGATTGCATGTGATGTTTATCTTTTTATGCATCTTATCTTGCTTTGATTGACGGTAGCATTATAAGATGATCTCTCACTAAATTATCAAGAAGTGTTCTCCCTGAGTATGCACCGTTGCCAAAGTTCGTCGTGCCCAGACACCACGTGATGATCGGGTGTGATAAGCTCTACGTCCATCTACAATGGGTGCAAGCCAGTTTTGCACACGCAGAATACTCAGGTTAAACTTGACGAGCCTAGCATATGCAGATATGGCCTCGGAACACGGAGACCGAAAGGTCGAGCATGAATCATATAGTAGATATGATCAACATAACGATGTTCACCATTGAAAACTACTCCATCTCACGTGATGATCGGACATGGTTTAGTTGATTTGGATCACGTGATCACTTAGATGACTAGAGAGATGTCTGTCTAAGTGGGAGTTCTTAAGTAATATGATTAATTGAACTTTAATTTATCATGAACTTAGTCCTTGTAGTAGTTTGCAAATTATGTTGTAGATCAATAGCTCGCGTTGTTGCTTTCATATGTTTATTTTGATATGTTCCTAGAGAAAACTGTGTTGAAAAATGTTAGTTGCAATGTTGCGGATTTGATCCGTGATCTGAGGTTAATCCTCATTGCTGCACAGAAGAATTATGTCCTTAATGCACCGCTAGGTGACAGACCTATTGCAGGAGCAGATGCAGACGTTATGTGCGTTTGGCTAGCTCAATATGATGACTACTTGATAGTTTTGTGCACCATGCTCTTTGGCTTAGAATCGGGACTTCAAAGACGTTTTGAACGTCATGGACCATATAAGATGTTCCAGGAATTGAAGTTAATATTTCAAGCAAATACCCGAGTTGAGAGATATGAAGTCTCCAACAAGTTCTATAGCTAAAAGATGGAGGAGAATCGCTCAACTAGTGAGCATGTACTTAGATTGTCTGGGTACTTCAATCGCTTGAATCAAGTGGGAGTTAATCTTCCAGATAAGATAGTGATTGACAGAATTCTCTAGTCACCATCACCAAGTTAGTAGAACTTCGTGATGAACTATAATATGCAAGGGATAACGGAAACAACTCCCAAGCTCTTCGTGATGATGAAATCAATGAAGGTAGAAATCAAGAAAAACATCAAGTGTTGATGGTTGATAAGACCACTAGTTTCAAAAAAAAGGCAAAGGGAAGAAGGGGAACTTCAAGAAGAATGGCAAGAAAGTTGCTGCTCAAGTGAAGAAGCCCAAGTCTGGTCCTAAGCCCGAGACTAAGTACTTCTACTGCAAAGGGACTGGTCACCGGAAACGGAATCACCCCAAGTGATTGGCGGATAAGAAGTATGGCAAAGTGAACATAAGTATATTTGATATACATGTTATTGATGTGTACTTTACTAGTGTTTATAGCAAACCCTAAGTATTTGATACTAGTTCAATTGCTAAGATTAGTAACTCGAAACGGGAGTTGCAGAATAAACAGAGACTAGTTAAGGGTGAAGTGACGATGTGTGTTGGAAGTGGTTCCAAGATTGATATGATCATCATCGCACACTCCCTATACTTTCGGGATTAGTGTTGAACCTGAATAAGTGTTATTCGGTGTTTGCGTTGAGCATGAATATGATTTGATCATGTTTATTGTAATACGGTTATTCATTTAAGTAAGAGAATAAATTGTTGTTCTGTTTACATGAATGAAACCTTATATGGTTACACACCCAATGAAAATAGTTCGTTGGATCTCGATTGTAGTGATACACATAATCACAATATTGAAACCAAAAGATGCAAAGTTAATAATGATAAGTGCAACTTGTTTGTAGCACTGCCGTTTAGGTCATATTGGTGTAAAGCGCATGAAGAAACTCCATACTGATGGGCTTTTTGGAATCACTTGATTATGAATCAGTTGATGCTTCCGAACCATGCCTCATGGGCAAGATGACTAAGACTCTGTTCTTCGGAACAATGAAGCGAGCAATAGATTTGTTGGAAATCATACATACTGATGTATGTGGTCCGATGAATATTGAGGCTCGCGACAGGTATCATTATTTTTCTGATCTTCACAAGATGATTTGAGCAGATATGAGTATATCTACTTGATGAAACATAAGTCTGAAACATTTGAAAAGTTCAAAGAATTTCAGAGTGAAGTGAAAAATCATCGTAACAAGAAAATAAAGTTTCTACGATCTGATCGTAGAGAAGAGTATTTGAGTTACGAGTTTGGACTTCAGTTAAAAGCAATGTGAAATAGTTTCACTACTCATGCCACCTAGAACACCACAATGTAATGGTGTGTCCGAACGTCATAACCATACTTTATTAGATATGGTGCGATCTATACCGATCTACCACTATCGTTTTGGGGTTATACATTAGAGACAGCTGCATTCACGTTAAATAGGGCACCATCTAAATCCGTTGAGACGACACCGTGTGAATTATGGTTTGGCAAGAAACCTAAGCTGTCGTTTCTTAAATTTGGGGTTGCGATGCTTATATGAAAAAGTTTCATCCTGATAAGCTCAAACTCAAATCGGAGAAGTGCGTCTTCATAGGATACCCAAAGGAGACAATTGGGTACACCTTCTATCACAGATCTGAAGGCAAGACATTCGTTGCTAAGAATGGATCATTTCTAGAGAAGGAGTTTCTCTCGAAAGAAGCGAGTGGGAGGAAAGTAGAACTTGACGAGGTAACTGTACCTGCTCCCTTACTGGAAAGTAGTTCATCACAGAAAACTGTTTCAGTGACACCTACACCAGTTAGTGAGGAAGCCAATGATAATGATCATGAAACTTCAGATCAAGATACTACTGAACCTCGTAGATCAACCAGAGTAAGATCCACACCAGAGTGGTACGGTAATCCTGTTCTGGAAGTCATGCTACTAGATCATGATGAACCTACGAACTATGAAGAAGCGATGGTGAGCCCAGATTCCGCAAAGTGGCTTGAAGCCATAAAATCTGAGATATGATCCATGTATGACAACAAAGTATGGACTTTGATTGACTTGCTCGATGATCAGCAAAGCCATGTTAAATAAATGGATCTTCAAGAGGAAGACGGACACTGATAGTAGTGTTACTATCTACCAAGCTCGACTTGTTGCAAAAGTTTTTCAACAAGTTCAAGGTGTTGAATACGATGAGGTTTTCTCACTCGTATCGATGCTTAAGTCTATCTGAATCATGTTAACAATTGCCACATTTTATGAAATCTGGCAAATGGATGTCAAAACTGCATTCCTTAATGGATTTATTAAAGAAGAGTTGTATATGATGCAACCAGAAGGTTTTGTCAATCCTAAAGGTGCTAACAAAATGTGCAAGCTCCAGCAATCCATCTATGGACTGGTGCAAGCATCTCGGAGTTGGAATATACGCTTTGATAAGTTGATCAAAGCATATAGTTTTTGTACAGACTTACGGTGAAGCCTGTATTTACAAGAAAGTGAGTGGGAGTACTACAACATTTCTGATAAGTATATGTGAATGACATATTGTTGATCGGAAATAATGTAGAATTATTCTGCAAAGCATGAAAGGATACTTGAATAAAAGTTTTTCAAAGAAAGACCTCGGTGAAGCTGCTTACACATTGAGCATCAAGATCAATATAGATAGATGAAGACGCTTGATAAGATTTTCAATGAATACATACCTTGATAAATTTTTGAAATAGTTCAAAATGGAACAGTCAAAGAAAGAGTTCTTGCCTGTGTTGCAAAGGTGTGAAATTGAGTAAGACTCAAGACCCGACCATGGCAGAAAATAGAAACAGAATGAAAAATCATTCCCTATGCCTCAGTCATAGGTTCTATAAAGTATGCTATGTTGTGAACCAGACATATTGTATACCTTGCTCTGAGTTTGGCAAGGGAATACAATTTTGATCTAATAGTAGATCACTGGACAGCGGTCAAGAATATCCTTAGTAAGGACTAAGGAGATGTTTCTCGATTATGGAGGTGATAAAAGAGTTTGTTGTCAAAGTTACATCAGTGCAAACTTTTACACTGATCCAGATGACTCTAAGTCTCTATCTGGATACATATTGAAAGTGGGAGCAATTAGCTAGAGTAGCTCCGTACAGAGCATTGTAGACATAGAATATTTGCAAAATACATACGGCTCTAAATGTGACAGACCCGTTGACTAAGCTTCTCTCACGAGCAAAACATGATCACACCTTAGTACTCTTTGGGTGTTAATCACATAAGCGATGTGAACTAGATTATTGACTCTAGTAAAACCCTTTGGGTGTTGGTCACATGACGATGTGAACTATGGGTGTTAATCATATACAGATATGAATATTGGTGTTAAATCACATGGTGATGTGAACTAGATTATTGACTCTAGTGCAAGTGGGAGACTGAAGGAAATATGCCCTAGAGGCAATAATAAAGTTATTATTTATTTCCTTATAATCATGATAAATGTTTATTATTCATGCTAGAATTGTATTTACCGGAAACATAATACATGTGTGAATACATAGACAAACAGAGTGTCACTAGTATGCCTCTACTTGACTAGCTCGTTAATCAAAGATGGTTATGTTTCCTAACCATGAACAATGAGTTGTTATTTGATTAACGAGGTCACATCATTAGTAGAATGATCTGATTGACATGACCCATTCCATTAGCTTAGCACCCGATCGTTTAGTATGTTGCTATTGCTTTCTTCATGACTTATACATGTTCCTATGACTATGAGATTATGCAACTCCCGTTTACCGGAGGAACACTTTGGGTACTACCAAACGTCACAACGTAACTGGGTGATTATAAAGGAGTACTACAGGTGTGTCCAATGGTCGATGTTGGGTTGGCGTATTTCGAGATTAGGATTTGTCACTCCGATTGTCGGAGAGGTATCTCTGGGCCCTCTCGGTAATACACATCACATAAGCCTTGCAAGCATTACAACTAATATGTTAGTTGTGAGATGATGTATTACGGAACGAGTAAAGAGACTTGCCGGTAACGAGATTGAACTAGGTATTGGATACCGACGATCGAATCTCGGGCAAGTAACATACCGATGACAAAGGGAACAACGTATGTTGTTATGCGGTCTGACCGATAAAGATCTTCGTAGAATATGTAGGAGCCAATATGGGCATCCAGGTCCCGCTATTGGTTATTGACCAGAGACGTGTCTCGGTCATGTCTACATTGTTCTCGAACCCGTAGGGTCCGCACGCTTAAGGTTACGATGACAGTTATATTATGAGTTTATGCATTTTGATGTACCGAAGGTTGTTCGGAGTCCCGGATGTGATCACGGACATGACGAGGAGTCTCTAAATGGTCAAGACATAAAGATTGATATATTGGAAGTCTATGTTTGGACATCGGAAGTGTTCCGGGTGAAATCGGGATTTTACCGGGTTACCGGGAGGTTACCGGAACCCCCCGGGAGCCATATGGGCCATCATGGGCCTTAGTGGGAAGGAGAAAGGGGCAGCCCAAGGGGGCTGCGCGCCTCCCCCCTTCCCCTAGTCCTATTAGGACTAGGAGAGGTGGCCGGCCACCCCTCTCCCTCTTTCCCCCTTGGGAATCCTAGTTGGAATAGGATTGGGGGGGAGTCCTACTCCCGGTAGGAGTAGGACTCCTCCTGTGCCTCTCCCTCTTGGCCGGCGCACCCTCCCCCCTTGGCTCCTTTATATACGGAGGCAGGGGCACCTCTAAACACACAAGTTAACACAAGTTGATCCACGTGATCAATTCCTTAGCCGTGTGCGGTGCCCCCTGCCACCATATTCCTCGATAACACTGTAGCGGAGTTTAGGCGAAGCCCTGCTGCTGTAGTTCATCAAGATCGTCACCACGCCGTCATGCTGACGGAACTCTTCCCCGACACTTTGCTGGATCGGAGTCCGGGGATCGTCATCGAGCTGAACGTGTGCTCGAACTCGGAGGTGCCGTAGTTTCGGTGCTTGATCGGTTGGATCGTGAAGACGTACGACTACTTCCTCTACGTCGTGTCATCGCTTCCGCAGTCGGTCTACGTTGGGTACGTAGACAACACTCTCCTCTCGTTGCTATGCATCACATGATCCTGTGTGCGCATAGGAAAATTTTTGAAATTACTACGAAACCCATCAGTATGCTCGAGGGGTTAACCACGAGTAAGACAACACTACGAATATCATTGGTTCTAATTTGATTTGATGATAGCTCATACTCAAATCAATGTTTTGACAAGACACTAGATCCAATAGTTGATCACGGGGACCAATCGATGAAGATATCGCCTTTCTTCAACACACACACACACACACAAGATATCCCTTAAAATGAACTAAGTCGGACAAGCTTCCATCTTCCAACTCTCCAAGTTGTTGTTTAGCTTAACCAACCAGCTCAGGGGTATGCAACACAGATTCTTGGAGAAGGGGTGGTTACAAGCAACCGACTTGCTCACAAACTCAACATAGTGGGCAGGTGTCAACCTGGTAGTACTTCCGAGAAGATATTCGGAAAATCACGAACCATCGATATGCTATTAAGCTCGGGAACAATCCTGCTTTTCAGGGCAAGACAAAATGAACAATGAGCGAGGATTTGACCAAATCCTAACTCGTCAATCGAAGGGTGCACCGAAATAAGGACTAGGTAGCACGATCAGTCTTAGAATGATGATTCAAGAACCAACACGCTAAGAATGAAATTATTGTCCTTTAACTACCAAGCAACAAGGTTGCTAGGAGTATTGATTTCACACATCATGATTCACTTGTCGACATTCCAGTTGCAACAACACGGGAACCGAGAAATGAATAATGATGGAGAGAGTATCACTGTATCAAGAGTTCATAGGATGGTGTGCAATTCCCATGATATTCTTGATATAAAGATGGTAATACTCCAAGGTGGAGCAGAACAAAAGCTGGATTATTAAATAATCTGCGGAGCACGAGGTACTGGAGTTTGTTTCTCCTAGTCATTCTGGAATAGAATGGCTTGACGGACCACAAGAGTAATAGGCATCGATAAACGAATGCACGCATACTCTTGACTATCACTCGATAGACGGGGCTCAGAATATAACTAAGGAGGGACAGCTCAAGGAACGTATAACTTTCTGAGTTGTGGATGCACAGATTAGTATGTCGAACCAAGTTCAACAGGTTTCTTCCGGATAAGCCATGCGGAGAAGGTAGAACTGGCAGAGTTGCAATATAGAATGGAGAACTCATCGAGGGCACTCCTGTTGTGATATTTTGATCCAACAAACTTTTGCCATAAAGTGGTTCATAGTATTTGGAAGAAGGAAATACCATGAACTTCGAGGACTATTGCAAAGGTTGCTAATAACCTAAAGGAACGAGCAAAAACTATCAACATGAAGAAGTAGGGTGAATCTCGGGTTCAAAAAAAAACCCACGAGTAGAATACCTACTACTAAGTGGCATCACATGATGCTTTCGAGAATGATGGCCAAAATCATCACACTGGGAACACAAAGCATGGCTAGATTACTAGGTGATACTCTAGACACCTAGGGTCATAATAATAACTCCAACATATATGTCAAGGCAATAGAGTACCTCAACTCACCGATTAGTGTGATTAACTTGGCCCAAAGGAACATCAAAACCAGAGGGAAAGGATTTGCAAGTGCATCAGATTGTTTAGAAACCTAGGATGACTCGGACAGCATAACGGTTGTAAATGCTCGAAAAATATTTGAGACAAGCTACAAAAATGGTGGCATAACCACTCGATCATCATAATATCAAGGTTCTGAAGCCAGCTATGAACACACGGAAGTAGTAGGAACTGAAATGAGGCTTGAATCCATCAATCCTATAAGTCTACGGATTAGTAACACGTGGTCCTGATAGAAGAAGAGAAAGCCTAGTTTCTTAACCCCGCGGGAAAGATAAGATGACTCAGATCAGAAGGGCATGAGATATAAGGAGTAAAAAGAGCCTTACGTTCCATCTCACAATCAATCCCCGTACATATAACTAAAGCATTTCTAGACTCAACTTCGACCAGTTTGGTTTGGTAATCCTACAGGCAGTCAGGCTCTGATACCAAAGCTGTCAGGACCCCGATCCTAAGTCACACAGATCTAGCATGTAACACATCATATCACTTTGTGGCCTCACGCACGGTATTCCCACGGGTGCCACCTTACTTGGCCCGGGACCGTTTGCGCCTTTTGGCACACGTATATGATAGTGCCGCTAGCATCCATATGACAAAGAACCCGGGCTGACATGGCTAGTCGTGAACCCAAAGTGGCACTAACTTACAGGGACAGGCATACATGACCCAACAACGAATGTGTCGGTCATCAGCGAGTGAACCCGGGCTGTAGCGACTCGGCTAGCAGGACTCCGGTAAACCGGGCTGTAGCAGGCTAACAGGACACCGGTAGACATCGCGTGACATTTCCCCGAAGGGACAGACACAGGAACAAAGAAGGACACATGCCGGCCAGCCTAAGTGTTCCGGAGTAGTAGCAAGCTACCAAGGCTCAGTGGAAGCACTAGGAGACATTTCCCGGTAAGAGAGGCTACCAAGGATTAACAACTAGATAGTCAGATCCCACACATACCAAGCATTTCAATAACATGCACACAATATGCTCGATATGTGCAAATACAACATGGCATCACAACATGACTCTACAACTCAAGTATTTCATTCAATAGGCTCCGAGGAGCGAGATATTACAAACATGGATCTCATGACCCAACATTCCGAGCACACAAATCAAAGCACAAGCAGAAGCTTAACATGTCTGAGTATAGACAACTATAAATGAAAAAGGCTGAGAAGCCTGACTATCTACTAGATCCTGCCGAGGGCACAAGATCGTAGCTGAGGTAACAAGCTAAAGGTCGAAGTCCAAGCGGAACTTCTAGCGAGACTGAAGTCTCTCTGCAAAACCATAAAATAGGCAAACGTGAGTACAAATGTACCCAGCAAGACTTACATCAGAACTAACTACATATGCACCATTATCAACAAAGGGGTGGTGGGGTTTAACTGCAGCAAGCCAGCTTTGACTCAGTGGCTATCCTGAACTACGACTGCAAGTAACTCTTTTGAGGTGGCGCACACGAGTCCACATATTCACCATATCAATACACCACTATGGATCCGCTCCCGTCTCCCTACGAGTACGCCATCCGTAGCACTCACGCTTATCTTGCGTATTTTAGAGTATCCACTTTCACTTGTCTATGAATTGTATAGGCAACCCAGAAGTCCTTTACCGCGAACACGGCTATTCGAATAGATCATATTAACCCTGCAGGGGTGTACTTCTTCACACACGCTCTCACCACTTACCGACGTTTACACGACATGTACTCGGAAACCTTCAAGCGGAAGCCCAGCGAGGGTGTCGGACACGACCTGACTAACCACACAAGTCTCTCGTCCAGGTTTATCGCCTATTCGGGTTCCATCCGCAAGGAGATCCGGCCGGGGTGTCGCTCACGGCCCCAAACGATGTGAGAAGGGTTCCCAAGCCCACCATCCGGGTGCCACTTGGTACACCGTGCCACTGTGCCTAGTCTGTCCCAAGCCCACCTGTACTGGGTGCCACTTGGTAGACTACTAACACTACCTACAAACACCAGAAACTAGTTACAATTCCTGGACAGAGATCGAGTTGATTAATAAGTTGAGGGGGGCACTTAAGCATTCCAACGCATGGTAGTAGTTGTTCATGGATCACAAACACAGAACTCAGTTCCTGAGGACGGCTTCAATGAGACAACCCACCATGTACTCCTACATGGCCTCTCATCGCTACCTTTACCAAATCATGTTCACACACTTAGCTCACACACAGTAGGACATGTTCACACACCTCCAATTCATCCCCGATGAATCAGACCTGACTCAACTCTAAGCAGTATCAGGCATGACAAACAAGCATGAATGAGTAGGCACATCAGGGCACAAACAACTCCTACTCATGCTAGTGGGTTTCATCTATTTACTGTGGCAATGACAGGTCATGCAGAGGAAAGGGGTTCAACTACCGCAGCATGTAACAGTAGAATCGTCGTTGTCCTAATGCAGTAAAAGAGAGCAGGAGCGAGAGAGTGGGATTGTATCGGAATGAACAAGGGGGTTTTGCTTGCTTGGCACTTCTGAAGATAGTATAGCTCTTCATCGGTGTCATCGAACTCATCATCGGAACATACGTCTACTGAGGAGGGACAACCACCAACAACATAGAAAGAACACAATCAATGCAATGCAACAATATGATGCATGATCATGACATGGCAATATGCTGTGGTTTAAGCTAATGCAACTAGCAGCAAGTTAAATGGAGTTGGTTTGAATCCAAGATTCAAATTCAAACTCCATAAGTGAGGGTTTAAATGCCATTTATATGATTTGTCCTAAACAGCATCTATAAGTTGTTCTAACATGCATGAAACAGTACAGATGGATAGATTGGATTTTTCTCATCATTTTTCATATATAATTTATCTCATTTGGAGTTACGGTTGATTTTATATGATTTTTAGAAGTTTTGGATATTTTCTGAAATTTCCTGAATTTATTTTAAATCCAGAAAATTGTTAATTGCGTCAGCATGACGTCGATGTGACGTCGGCAGGTCAACTGGGTCGGCCAGGTCAACCTGACCTGTGGGACCCACTGGTCGTGACTCAGTTAACTAACTGAGATAATTAGTGCTAAACTAGCCCTAACTAAGCTGTCAGCAGTGCGGGGCCCACGTGTTAGTGGATCATCTAATTAAGTAGTTAACTAACACTAATTAAACTACCACTAATTAAACTAACACTAATTAAACAGGGCATGGGCCCACTCGTCAGCGAGAGAGAGGGGTCAAACCCCTGGGCAGACGGGGTCAAACCCTGCCGGTCATAGCGGTCAACACGCCGGTGTTTAGACGCCGGCGAGGCCAGATGCGGCGGCGGGCTTCGGGTTTGGTCCTCCGTCGACCCAATCGACGGCGGAGATGCGCTACGTGCTCCTGGTGGACTCGCGTGTCGAGTGGTACAGGCGGTGTGTGCGGGGGTGGCCGGAGATGACGCCGGCGTTGAGCCTGGCGGCGGTCGGAGCTCTGGGGAGGGGAGAAGGACCTACGGTGCACGGCAGGGGCCGGTGTTGGTCGTGTTCGGCTGCTGGGAGCTCGGTGAGCACGGAGTCATGCTCAGAAACGGGCGGGGGCGACTGTGGCCACGGCAACGACATGTCACGGCGGCGGGAAGCTCGGTCGTGGTCGGAGGACGGGGCTAGGGGACGGAAACGGAGGGGGCGAGCAAGGGATAAGCAACAGGAGCTCACAGCAGTCCTGAAGATCAGCACGGGAGGCTCGGGGACGACCTGGCTGCAGCGAACCGATGACGGGGATCGCCAGCACCGAGGTTGAAGGAGACATCCAGGACGGTGACGCGGTGCTTCCCCGCTTTCTTGGCTCGGCGTGGACGAAGAGGGCGACGATGCGGAGCTCGGGGATGCGGAGAGGGAGCGAGGGAGTGGCTGTGGCCGCGGTGGTGCTCATCGGCGGCGGCGGCGCGGTTCGGTGAGGTGGGGAAAAGGCGAGGAAAGAAGAACCAGAGGAGGGGGAGAGCTCCAGGGAGAGAGGGGAGAAGTGCAGGGTCGGGGCGGCGCCGAGGAGTGGCTTCGAGGCATCGACACGCTGTCCAAGCGGGGCAGGCAGCCAGGGATCTGCATGGCGAGCTCGGCGTGCGTGGGCGCGCTCCCCTCTGCCTGCCTGGCGAGAGGAAGTAGGTGGCTGGCACGGGCCAGCACAGTGCTGGGCCGGCCAGTGGGCTGCCAGGTGTCTGCGCCAGGTAAGTGGCCAGGTAGTTTCCTCTCTCTCTGTTTTTTATTTTAATTATTGTTTTCTATTTTCTGTAATTGTGTTTGGCTTTAATAAAAATGCCAGGGCATTTCCAAAAATCATGAAACTGCTCAATGTCACTGTTTGGAATATTTCCAACAGCAAACATTTCAGTTTGTGATTATTTGAGCATTTAAAATATTATTTAGCAATTAAATGCCCAAATGCAAATACCATATGATTTAATTCAAAAATCCAGAATGGCCTAGAAAAATGTGCACCATTTTTGGGAGAGGTTCTAGACCAATCCAAAAATAATGAACTTTTCTGAAGAGCATTTTGGGTTCATTGAGAATATCTTTATTTGAACCTAGTTGATTTGATGTGGTTCTAGGGTTTGAGCAATCCCCATTTCAACTTAAATAAAATTTAAACATGATTCACACATGAAGGGCTAGTCTAGTGCATACCAGAACTAGGGATGTGACAGTTCGGTACTCTATTAAAAGGACGCCTTAAAATCCCTTAGTTTCCAATAGGACCCTGCTGCCACAGGAGGGTAGAACAAAAGATGTCATGGAAGTTCTTTTCCATAAGCACGTATGACTATACTCGGAATACATGCCTACATTACATTAATGAACTAGAGCTAGTTCTGTGTCACCTTATGTTATAACTATTGCATGAGGAATCGCATCCGACATAATTATCCATCACTAAACCAATGCCTACGAGGCTTTCACATATTGATCTTTTCTTAGTTACTTTACTGTTGCCACTGTTACAACAACTACAAAACTGCTACTGTTACTTTTGCTACCATTACTGTTACTTCCATACTACTTTGCTACTAAATACTTTGCTGAAGATATTAAGTTATCCAGGTGTGGTTGAATTGACAACTCAACTGCTAATACTTGAGAATATTCTTTGGCTCTCCTTGTGTCGAATCAATAAATTTGGGTTGAATACTCTACCCTCGAAAACTGTTGCTATCCCCTATACTTGTGGGTTATCAAGACTATTTTCTGGCGCCGTTGCCGGGGAGCATAGCTCTATTCTTTGAGTCACTTGGGATTTATATCTGCTTATCACTATGAGGAACTTGAAAGACGAAAGAACTAAGATTTTTCCCTCAACTATGAGGGGAGGTAAGGAACTGTCATCTAGCTCTGCACTTGATTCACCATCTGTTTTGAGTAAACTTGCGACACATAAACCTACTTCTGCTATTAATTCTGATATGTTGCATGTTATTGATGATGCCACTTCTGCTATGCGTGATGCTTATGAGGAGACTACTTCTATGCTTGACACTACTGTGCCATTGGGTGAATTTCTTGATGAACAACTTGCTAGGGCTACAGACAATGAAGTTATTGAAACTGATAATACTGATGAAAGTGATGATGAATATTCTCCCCCTAGATATGAATTGTCTGTCGTGCCTGAGGGTTATGTTATGGATGAAGAAACTGCTAGAGATTTTCTTGCTTGCAGTGATAGATCTGATCTTAAGAAATTATTAGCTAAGCTGGAAGAAAAGTCTCTGAATGCTAGAATGAAATATGACCCTGCTTTTGCTACTTCGCCTATCTGTGTTACTGATAAGGATTATGATTTCTCTGTCGATCCTGATATAATTACTTTGGTTGAATCTGATCCTTTTTATGGCTATGAATCTGAAACTGTTGCGGCACATCTTACTAAGTTAAATGATATAGCCACCCTATTCATTAATGATGAGAAAACTTGCTACTACTATATCCTTAAATTATTTCCGTTCTCATTAAAGGGTGATGCTAAAACATGGTTTAACTCTCTTGATCCTGGTTGTGTGCGTAGTCCCGAGGATATGATTTATTACTTCTTTGCTAAATATTTCCCCGCTCATAAGAAACAAGCTGCCTTACGTGAAATATATAATTTTGTGCAAATTGAAGAAGAGAGTCTCCCACAAGCTTGGGGGGGGCTTCTACAATTACTTAATGCTTTGCCTGATCATCATCTCAAGAAAAATGAAATAGTTGATACATTTTATAATGGACTAACCGATGCTTCCAGAGACTGCCTGGATAGTTGTGCTGGTTGTGTTTTCAGGGAAATAACTGTTGATCAAGATGAATTGCTATTGAATAATATGTTGACTAATGAAAACAATTGGACACTTCCTGAACCAACTCCTAAGCCAACTACGAAGAAAATAGGTGTTCTATTTCTCAGTCCTGAAGATATGCAAGAGGCAAAGAAATCTTGAAAGAAAAGGGTATTCAAGCTGAAGATGTTAAGAATTTACCTCCTGTTGAAGAAATGCATGGCTTTAATATACCACCTATTGAAGAAATACATGGTATTGATAACCTGACACAGGTACTGAAGGTAAATTCTCTCTATAGATATGATAAAGTTGAAATCCCATCTACTAAGTTTGCTAGCCAATGCTTAGATGAGTTTGATGGCTTTATGGCTAAACAAGAAAACTTCAATGCTTATGTTGGTAGACAATTGAAAAGAAATGCTTATATGATTGAACACTTGGATGATTATATGTCTAGAGTTAAAGGTGAACTTAAACTTATTAGTAAACATGCTTCAATGTTTACCACTCAAGTAGAACAAGTGCTTAAAGCTCAAAATGATTTGCTCAATGAATTAAATAATAAGAGAAATGATAATGTTGTTAGAGTTATGACTAGAGGGGGTAAGATGACTCAGGAACCTTTGTATCCTGAGGGCCACCCTAAGAGAATTGAGCAAGATACTCAGAGGAATAATGTTGATGCACCTAGTCCTTCTAATAAGAAGAAAAATGATAGGACTTTGCATGCTTCTAGTGAACCTGTTGTAGACACACCTGAGAATCCCAATGATATTTTTATTTCTAATGCTGAAACACAATCAGGTGATGAACATGAACCTAGTGATAATGTTAATGATGATGTTCATGTTGATGCTCAACCTAGCAATAATAATGATGTAGAGGTTGAACCTGTTGTTGATCTTGATAACCCACAATCAAAGAATAACCATTATGATAAGAGAGACTTTGTTGCTAGGAAGCACAGTAAAGGAAGAGAACCATGGGTTTAGAAACCCATGCCTTTTCCTCCTAAACCATCCAAGAAAAAGGATGATGAGGATTTTGAGCGCTTTGCTGAAATGATTAGACCTATCTTTTTTCGTATGCATTTGACTTATATGCTTAAAATGAATCCTTATGCTAAGTACATGAAAGATATTGTTACAAATAAAAGAAAGATACCGGAAGCTGAAATTTCCACCATGCTTGCTAATTATACTTTTAAGGGTGGAATACCTAAGAAACTTGGAGATCCAGGAGTACCAACTATACCATGCTCCATTAAAAGAAACTATGTTAAAACTGCTTTATGTGATCTTGGAGCCGGTATTAGTGTTATGCCTCTCTCTTTATATCGTAGACTTGAATTGAATAAGTAGACACCTCTAAAATATCTTTGCAAATGGCTGATAAATCTACCGCTATACCTGTCGGTATTTGTGAGGATGTGCCTGTTGTGGTTGCAAACGCTACTATTTTAACGGACTTTGTTATTCTTGATATTCCCGAGGACGATAGTATGTCAATTATCCTTGGTAGACCCTTTTTGAATACTGCAGGGGTTGTTATTGATTGCAACAAAGGCAATGTCACTTTTCATGTTAATGGTACTAAGCATACGGTACACTTTCTGAGGAAACAACCTCAAGTCCAAAGTATCAATTCTATTGGAAAAATTCCATCGATTATTATTGGAGGTTTTGAATTTCCTCTTCCTACTGTCAAGAAGAAATATGATATTCTTATTATTGGGGATGTACATATCCCCGTTGAGGTGACCTAGTGTTATTCGAAATTTCTCCGGTTTCATGCAATTCGGAATGAGTTTGTTAACAAGACTTGATCAACCTTGTTAGTGGATTCCTTTTCATGAGCATGAGATGGATGAAGTGAGAAAGCACAACCTTCTGTACCCTCCTTGTACTTTCTGTTATTTAGATTAAATAAAGAAAAAAATAGTATTTTCTGTCTATTTTCTGAATTATCCTTACAATAAAAAATACCCCGAAAATAAAAGTTCTCCAAATGCCCTGAAAATGAAATATGATTTTTTTTTTCCTAGAATATTTGAGAATATCATGCACCGAGAACACACCAGAGGGGGCAAACACCTGGCCACGAGGGTCCAGGGCGCGCCCCCTGCCTCGTGGGCCCCTGGTGGCCCCCCTCCACTCATTCCAGCACTCACACACTTCTTCTTCCTCCCAAAAAGATCACCAACCAGCTCAAGCATAAGTTCTAGCTCATCTTGCTGCCATTTTTGATCTCCTTACTCAAAGCTCCACTCACAAAACTGCTTTGAGGGATTGTTCTTTGGTATGTGACTCCTCCAATGGTCCAATTAGTTTTTGTTCTAGTGCTTTATTCATTGCAAATTTGTACTACCTAGGTGACCATGTTCTTGAGCTAGCATGTCAAATTTATTTGGTCCCAAGTAGTTCTAATTCATGATATAGTCTCTAGGCACTTGTGGGAGTAGTTGCTATCAATTTTGTTCAGTTTGGTTCACTTTTATTTTGAGTTACTAAAATTTCCAGAAATTTTTCAGAGGAAGAAATATCCTTAGGAAAATGTACCAAGGTGGTTCTTCAAGGAAGCAAGGACCCAGGCCCAGAATACGTGAGAAGGACGATGAACCACCGAGGGAAGCTCAAGTGCGGCCTTGTGAATGGCCGTCAGAGGAGTTTATGGTCCAAGCAGGCATCAAGGATGAATTTGATGCATATGTGTGTGATGCTGATCTTGAGGACTTCATGCTAGATAAGTGCCCTCAATATTACCACTTAACTGATTCCTTTGTGAGGAGGTTCCTCCAATACCGACTAATCTTCGACACACATCGCACTCTCCATGTTGCTCTCCCTGCTCCTGGTTTCTTTGACTTTCAAGCAAAAAGGAGATATATTATAACCAGGGAGGAGTGATACGTCTCCAACGTATCTATAATTTTTTATTGTTCCATGCTATTATATTACCTGTTTTGGATGTTTATGGGCTTTATTTTACACATTTATATCATTTTTGGGACTAACCTACTAACCGGAGGCCCAGCCCGTATTGCTATTTTTTTTGCCTATTTCAGTATTTCGAAGAAAAGGAATATCAAACGGAGTCCAAACGGAATGAAACCTTCGGGAGCGTTATTTTTGGAACAAACGTGATCCGGAGAACTGGGAGTGCAAGTCAAGAAGCAATCGAGGCGGTCAGGAGATAGGAGGGCGCGCCCACCCCTCCTGGGCATGCCCCCGTGTCTCCTGGGACCCTCGAGCGGCCACCGACGTACTTCTTCCTCCTATATATACCTATGTACCCCGAAAACATCCAGGGAACCACCGAAGAAATATTTCCGCCATCGTAACCTTCTGTATCCGCGAGATCCCATCTTGGAGCCGTCGTCGGCGTTCTGCCGAAGGGGGAATCCACCATGGAGGGCTTCTACATCAACACCATAGCCCCTCCGATGAGTTGTGAGTAGTTTACCATAGACCTTCGGGTCCATAGTTATTATCTAGATGGCTTCTTCTCTCTTTTTGGATCTCAATACAATGTTCTCCCCCTCTCTTGTGGAGATCTATTCGATGTGAACTCTTTTTGTGGTGTGTTTGTCGAGATCTGATGAATTGTGGGTTTATGATTAAGTTTATCAATGAGAAATATTTGAATCTTCTCTGAATTCTTTTATGTATGATTGAGTTATCTTTGCAAGTCTGTTCGAATTATCGGTTTGGTTTGGCCTACTAGATTGATCTTTCTTGCCATGGGAGAAGTGCTTAGCTTTGGGTTAAATCTTGCGGTGTCTTTACCCAGTGACATAAAGGGTTGCAAGGTGCGTATTGTATTGTTGCCATCGAGGATAAAAAGATGGGGTTTATATCATATTGCTTGAGTTTATCCCTCTACATCATGTCATATTTCTTAATGCGTTACTCTGTTCTTATGAATTTAATACTCTAGATGCATGCTGGATAGCGGTTGATGTGTGGAGTAATAGTAGTAGATGCAGGCAGGAGTCGGTCTACTTGTCACGAACGTGATGCCTATATACATGATCATGCCTAGATAATGTCATAATTATTCTCTTTTCTATAAATTGCTCGACAGTAATTTGTTCACCCACCATAATACCTATGCTATCTTGAGAGAAGCCACTAGTGAAACCTATGGCCCCCGGGTCTATCTTTTATCATATAAGCTTTCAATCTACTTTTATTTGCATCTTTACTTTTTGCATCTATATTATAAAATACCAAAAATATATTTATCTTATCATATTATCTCTATCAGATCTCACTTTCGCAAGTGGCCGTGAAGGGATTGACAACCCCTTTATCGCATTGGTTGCGAGTTGTTTGTTTGTTTGTTTGTGTAGGTTCGTGGGACTTGTGAGGAGCCTCCTACTGGATTGATACCTTGGTTCTCAAAAACTGAGGGAAATACTAACGCTACTGTGCTGCATCACCCTTTCCCCTTCAAGGAAAACCAACGCAAGCTCAAGACGTAGCAAGAAGGATTTCTGGCGCCGTTGTCGGGGAGGTCTTCACTCAAGTCAAGATATACCAAGTACCCATCACAAACTCATCTCCCTCGCGTTTACATTATTTGCCATTTGCCTCTCGTTTTCCTCTCCCCCACTTCACCCTTGCCGTTTTATTCGACCATCTTCTGTTTGTCTTTTCGTTTGCTTTGATGTCTTACTTGGCTCGTTTGCTCGTTTGGTTGGAATAGTTGTTTATTTATTGCTAAACAGAGAACCTAAGATCTATGGATCCTCATCCGCTTGCTAATCTTTTTAAGGGATCCAATTATGATGAACCAATTGCTAGTGAGTGAGTTTTGTGCACTAGATTATCTTTATGAAGCTTTGCTCGAAATCTGTGAATCTAAAAATTATGCTGAAGAAATTTATGAAGAGATTCACGATAACTCTTTGAATAAAAAGCATGATTGCAATGATTTTACTATAAATTCTCTTGATGTCAATTGTGCTAATAATATGCAAAACCCTAAGCTTGGGGATGCTAGTTTTGCTGTGTCTACTACTTGTTGCAATGATCATGATTGGGTTGATTCTTCTTATGATCTTGAAAATTTATTTAACACCCATGATGAATATGAGATTGATAATGGTGTTTGCAATATTATTGAAAGTGGGTTTGGAAGAGTGTCAACTTTAGATCCCACATATTTGGATTTTGATCAATCTTATGAAATTTTCGATAAAAGTGGGCTTGGAGAGGTCATGACTTTAGTTAATGTTAATCCCACTATTTTCGAAGAGTGTCAACTTTGCATGCATATGGATCATGTTGAAATTATTTTATGTGATAGCTATTTTGTTGAATTTGCTTATGATCCTACAGTAATTATTATGAGAGAGGAAAATATGGTTGTAGAAAATTTCATGTTACTAAATTACCTCTCTTCTTGTTGAGATTGCTATCGTCTTCTTCCTTCCATATGCTAGTTTTTGCTTGTCTTGATAAATTTTTTGCTTATAAAGAACCTACGCATATGAAGTATGTTAGACTTAAGTGTGTTTGTCACATGTTTTATGATGCCCTCTTTATGCTTCAATTCTTGTCTTTCATGTGAGCATCATTGAAATCTCAATGCCTAGCTAAAAAGGCTTTAAAGAAAAGCGCTTGTTGGGAGCCAACCCAATATTTTTCCTTGCTGTTATTTAATAAATTTTGCATCTACCTTATGTTTAGATGTGTTTTTATGTGTTAATTAGTGTTTGTGCCAAGTAGAACCTATAGGATAACCTATGATGATAGTTGATTTGATTCTGCTGAAAAACAGAAACTTTGCACTCACGAGAAAAAAATCAATAAATCACCGAAACAAGCTTTTGAATTGATTCTTTTTTCTGCTGATCAATAAACAAATTTTCCAGGACTTCCGGATTTTTAAAGTTCCAGAAGTTTGCGTTAGTTACATATTGCTACAGACTGTTCTGTTTTTGACAGATTCTGTTTTTCGTGTGTTGTTTGCTTATTTTGATGCATCTATGGCTAGTATTAAGTGGTATGAACCATAGAGAACTTAAAATACAGTAGGTTTAACACCAATATAAATAAATAATTAGTTCATTACAGTACCTTATGTGGTGGTTTTGTTTTCTTTCACTAACGAAGCTTATGAGATTTCCTGTTGAGTTTTGTGTTGTGAAGTTTTCAAGTTTTGGGTAAAGATTTGATGGACTATGGAATAAGGAGTGGAAAAATCCTAAGCTTGGGGATGCCCATGGCACCCCAAGATATTCAAGAATAGCCAAAAGCCTAAGCTTGGGGATGCCACGGGAAGGCATCCCCTCTTTCGTCTTCGCTCATTGGTAACTTTACTTGGAGCTATATTTTTATTCGCCACATGATATGTGTTTTGCTTGGAGCGTCTTGTATGATATGAGTCTTTGCTTTTTAGTTTAACACAATCATCCTTGCTATACACGCCTTTTGGGAGAGACACAACATGATTTGGAATTTATTAGAATACTCTATGTGCTTCACTTATATCTTTTGAGCTAGATAATTTTTGCTCTAGTGCTTCAGTTATATCTTTTTAGAGCACGGAGGTGGTTTTATTTTGTAAAAATTATTGATCTCTCATGATTCACTTATATTATTTTGAGAGTCTTTTAGAACAGCATGGTATTTGCTATGGTTATAAAATTGGTCCTAGAATGATGAGCATCCAAGTTGGGTATAATAAAAACTATCATAGGAAGTGAATTGGATGCTATGATCAATTTGATACTTGATAATTGTTTTCAGATATGGAGGTAGTGATATTAAAGTCATGCTAGTTGGGTGATTATGAATTTAAAGAATGCTTGTGTTGAAGTTAGCAAGTCCCATAGCATGCACGTATGGTTAAAGTTGTGTAACAAATTTGAAACATGAAGTGTACCTGGCTTGTGCATCCTTATGAGTGGCGGTCGGGGACAAGCGATGGTCTTTTCCTACCAATCTATCCCTCTAGGAGCATGCGCGTAGTGCTTGGTTTTTGATGACTTCTAAATTTTTTCAATAAGTGTATGAGTTCTTTTGACTAATGTTGAGTCCATAGATTATACGCACTTTTACCTTTCCATCATTGCTAGCCTCTTCGGTACCGTGCATTGCCCTTTCTCACCTTGAGAGTTGGTGCAAACTTCGCCGGTGCATCCAAACCTCGTGATATGATACGCTCTATCACACATACACCTCCTTATATCTTCCTCAAAACAGCCACCATACCTACCTATTTATGGCATTTCCATAGCCATTCCGAGATATATTGCCATGCAACTTTCCACCGTTCCGTTCATTATCATTATGACACGCATTACTTTTGTCATATTGTCATTGCATGATCATGTAGTTGACATCGTATTTGTGGCAAAGCCACCATGCATAATTTTTCATACATGTCACTCTTGATTCATTGCACCATCCCGGTACACCGCCGGAGGCATTCATATAGAGTCATATCTTGTTCTAGTTTCGAGTTGTAATTCATGTGTTGTAATCAATAAAAGTGTGATGATCATCATTATTAGAGCATTGTCCCAAAGAAAAAAAAGAAAGGCCAAAAGAAAAAAGGCCAAAGAAAAAAAAAGAAAAAAAAGAAAAAATAAACAAAAAGAAAAAGGAAAAAAAGAAAATAAATAAAAGAGGGGCAATGTTACTATCTCTTTTTCCACACTTGTGCTTCAAAGTAGCACCATGTTCTTCATATAGTGAGTATCATATATTGTGCTTCAAAGTAGCACCATGTTTTTCATATAGAGAGTCTCATATGTTGTCACTTTCATATACTAGTGGGAATTCTTCATTATAGAACTTGGCTTGTATATTCCTACGATGGGCTTCCTCAAATGCCCTAGGTCTTCGTGAGCAAGCAAGTTGGATGCACACCCACTAGTTTTCTTTTGTTGAGCTTTCATTCATTTGTAGCTCTAGTGCATCCGTTGCATGGCAATCCCTACTCCTCATGTTGACATCAATTGATGGGCATCTCCATAGCCCGTTGATTATCCTCGTCAATGTTAGACTTTCTCCTTTTTTGTCTTCTCCACACAATCCCCAATCATTATTCTATTCCACCCACAGTGCTATATCCATGGCTCACACTCATGTATTGCGTGAAAGTTGAAAAGGTTTGAGATTATTTAAGTACGAAACAATTGCTTGGCTTGTCATCGGGGGTGTAGAATTTGGGAACATCTTTGTGTGACGAAAATGAAGCATAGCCTAACTATATGATTTTGTAGGGATGAACTTTCTTTAGCCATGTTATTTTGAGAAAACATGATTGCTTTTATTAGTATGCTTGAAGTATTACTATTTGTTTTGTCAATATGAACTTTTATTTTGAATCATTTGGATCTGAACATTCATGCCACAATAAAGAGAAATACATTGAGAATTATGCTAGGTAGCATTCCACATCAAAAGTTCTGTTTTTATCATTTACCTACTCGAGGACGAGCAAGAATTAAGCTTGGGGATGCTTGATACGTTTCCAATGTATCTATAATTTTTTATTGTTCCATGCTATTATATTACCTATTTTTGATGTTTATGTGCTTTATTTTAAACATTTATATCATTTTTGGGACTAACCTACTAACCGGAGGCCCAACCCGTATTGCTGTTTTTTGCCTATTTCAGTATTTCGAAGAAAACGAATATCAAACGGAGTCCAAACGCAATGAAACCTTCGGGAGCGTGATTTCTGGAACGAATGTGATCCGGAGAACTTGGAGTGCAAGTCAAGAAGCAATCAAGGCGGCCAGGAGATAGGAGGGCGCGCCCACCCCTCCTCGATGCGCCCCCTGTCTCTTGGGCCCCTCGAGTGGCCACCGACGTACTTCTTCCTCCTATATACACCTACGTACCCCGAAAACATCCAGGGAGCCACCAAAGAAATATTTCCTCCACCGTAACCTTATGTATCCGCGAGATCCCATCTTGGAGGCGTCGTCGGCGTTCTGCCGGAGGGGGAATCCACCATGGAGGGCTTCTACATCAACATCATAGCCCCTCCGATGAGTTGTGAGTAGTTTACCACAGACCTTTGGGTCCATAGTTATTATCTAGATGGCTTCTTCTCTCTTTTTGGATCTCAATACAATGTTCTCCCCGTCTCTTGTGGAGATCTATTCGATGTAAACTCTTTTTGCGGTGTGTTTGTCGAGATCCGATGAATTGTGGGTTTATGATTAAGTTTATCTATGAGAAATATTTGAATCTTCTCTAAATTCTTTAATGTATGATTGAGTTACCTTTGCAAGTCTCTTCGAATTATTGGTTTGGTTTGGCCTACTAGATTGATCTTTCTTGCCATGGGAGAAGTGCTTAGCTTTGGGTTCAATCTTGCGGTGTCCTTACCCAGTGACAGAAAGGGTTGCAGGGCACGTATTGTATTGTTGCCATCAAGGATAAAAACATGGGGTTTGTATCATATTGCTTGAGTTTATCCCTCTACATCATGTCATCTTTCTTAATGCGGTATTCTGTTCTTATGAACTTAATACTCTAGATGCATGCTGGATAGCGGTCGATGTGTGGAGTAATAGTAGTAGATGCAGGCAGGAGTCGGTCTACTTGTCACGAACGTGATGCCTATATACATGATCATGCCTAGATAATCTTGTAATTATTCGCTTCTCTATAAATTGCTCAACAGTAATTTGTTCACCCATCATAATACCTATGCTATCTTGAGAGAAGGCACTAGTGAAACCTATGGCCCCGGGGTCTATCTTTTATCATATAAGCTTTCAATCTACTTTTATTTGCATCTTTAATTTTTGCATCTATATTATAAAATACCAAAAAGATATTTATCTTATCATATTATCTCTATCAGATCTCACTTTCACAAGTGGCTGTGAAGGGAATGACAACCCCTTTATCGCGTTGGTTGCGAGTTCTTTGTTTGTTTGTGTAGGTTCGTGGGACTTGTGAGGAGCCTCCTACTGGATTCATACCTTGGTTCTCAAAAACTAAGGGAAATACTTACGCTATTGTGCTGCATCACCCTTTCCTCTTCAAGGAAAACCAACGCAAGCTCAAGACATAGCAAGGAGGCAAACAAGTACGAGAGGAGGACGGAGGCAGCTCGCCTCCAAGCTGCAGCTCAGGAGGCAATAGCTGATGCATCTCAGTACGACCCCGGCTACAACTTTGATCCATGGGCATAGACAAACTTAGGCCAAAAGCCTAAGCTTGGGGGAGTACGTATTTCTCATCGACATTACATTCATGTTCACACACTTATTCTAGTTGTCGGTGCTCATAGTTTTTCATCGTACTATCCATGCTAGTTTATTTTTTTTCTAGCCTTCTTCTTGTGTGTTTGAAAAACCTTAAGAAAAAAAATTAGTTATAGATTTTAGCTAGTTTACTATCCATGCCTGTAGTAGTATTAATTAAAAAGAAAACCCAAAAAGATTTCTCGTTCTTCTTTTGCTTGTTGGTTGCTTTCCCGTTAAATAGTTTTATTTCTTTTCTTTTATTTGGGGGTCGAGAGGAGAAGACCATGATGAAAATGTTGAGTGGCTCTCATATGCATTATTGTGGATTTAAGCCAAGAGGCCATATTTCCTTGTCTTCTCCCTTGAATTGAATGCTTGTAGATTCCAGCTTAGTCCAATGCACGTGCACTATTATTATTATACACACCGTTCGGTCGTGCAAGTGAAAGGCAATAATGACGATATATGATGAAATGATTGAGATGAGAGAAGCTGGTATGAACTCGACCTCTCTTGTTTTTGTAAATATGATTAGTTCATCGTTCCTGATTCAGCCTATTATGAATAAACATGTTTGCAATGACAATTAGAGATTATAGTTGCTTATGCCATGCTTAATTAGCTAGGAGCTTATAATGGTTTACCTTGCGTGCCAACATGCTATTAAAATGGTTGTGATGTGGTATCATAGGGTGGTATCCTCCTTTGAATGATTCGAGTGACTTGACTTGGCACATGTTCACGCATGTAGTTGAAACAAAATCAACATAGCCTCCATGGTATTTATGTTCGTGGTGGATTATATCCTACTCATGCTTGCACTCAGTGTTGCTTAATTTTAATGCATGTTCATGACTGTTGTCGCTCTCTAGTTGGTCGCTTCCCAGTCTTTTGCTAGCCTTCACTTGTACTAAGCGGGAATACTCCTTGTGCATCCAAATCCATAAACCCCAAAGTTATTCCATATAAGTCCACCATACCTTCCTATATGCGGTATCTACCTGCCGTTCCAAGTAAATTTGTATGTGCCAAACTCCAAACCTTCAAATGAAATTCTGTTTTGTATGCTCGAATAGCTCATATATCAACTAGGGCTGTCTGTATCTTCCATGCTAGGCAGGTTATTCTCAAGAGGAGTGGATTCCGCTCCTCAATCACGAGAAAATTGTTGGTCACCGGGATGCCCAGTCCCATACTCAAATCAAATCCAAATAATTGCAAACAAAACTCCCCCAGGATTGTTGTTAGTTGGAGGCACCCGTTGTTTTGGGCAAGCCATGGATCAATGATTGTTGGTGGAGGGGGAGTATAAACTTTACCATTCTGTTTGGGAACCGCCTATAATGTGTGTAGCATGGAAGATATGGAGATCTCTTAGTTGTTATGTTAACAATGAAAGTATACCTCTCAAAATATTATTTATCTCTATTTCAAAACTCGAGCTCTGGCACCTCTACAAATCCCTGCTTCCCTCTGCGAAGGGGCTATCTATTTACTTTTATGTTGAGTCATCATCCTCTTATTAAAAAGCACCAGTTGGAGAGCACCGCTGTCATTTGCATGCATTACTATTTATTTCTATTGAGTATGACTATGACTGGATCTCTTTTACCATGAACTACAATGTTTAGTCAGTCCTTGATCTTCATAGGTGCTCTGCATTTATGTTCTGCGGTCTCAGAAAGGTCTAGCGAGATACCATCTTGTTATATCATATTATGATTGTTTTGAGAAAGTGTTGTCATCTGAGATTTATTATTATTGCTCGCTAGTTGATTATGCCATTGATATGAGTAAACATGAGACCTAAATGTTATTGTGAATATGGTTAGTTCATAATCTTTGATGAAAACTTGAATGTTGGCTTTACATATTTGCAACAACAAGAGCAAACAGAGTTTGTAAAAGTTTTTCTTTATCACTTTCAGTTTGTCAGCTAAATTGCTTGAGGACAAGAAAATGTTTAAGCTTGGGGGAGTTGATACGTCTCCATCGTATCTACTTTTCCAAACACTTTTGCCCTTGTTTTGGACTCTAACTTGCATGATTTGAATGGAACTAACTCGGACTAACGATGTTTTCAGCAGAACTGCCATGGTGTTATTTTTGTGCAGAAATAAAAGTTCTCGGAATGACCTAAAACTCCACGGAGATTATTTTTGGAATTAATAAAAAAATATTGCCGAAAGAATCAAGGCCAGGAGGGCCACACCTTGTCCATGAGGGTGGGGAGCGCCTACCCACCCACCCCCACCCCCCAGGGGGCACGCCCCTAGCCCCGTGGGCCCCCTGATGCTCCACCGTCCTCAACTCCAACTCCATATATTCATGTTTGGGGAGAAAAAAATAGAGAGAAGTATTCATCGCGTTTTATGATATGGAGCCGCCGCCAAGCCCTAATATCTCTCGGGAGGGCTGATCTGGAGTCCGTTCGGGGCTTCGAAGAGGGGAATCCGTCGCAGTCATCATCATCAACCATCCTCCATCACCAATTTCATGATGCTCACCGCCGTGCGTGAGTAATTCCATCGTAGGCTTGCTAGCCGGTGATGGGTTGGATGAGATTTACCATGTAATCGAGTTAGTTTTGTTACGGTTTGATCCGTAGTATCCACTATGTTCTGAGATTGATGTTGCTATCACCTTGCTATGCTTAATTCTTGTCACTAGGGCCCGAGTGCCATGATTTCAGATCTGAACCTATTATGTTTTCATGAATGTATGTGAGTTCTTGATCCTATCTTGCAAGTCTACAGTCACCTACTATGTGTTATGATCCGACAACCCCGAAGTGACAATAATCGGGACCACTCTTGGTGATGACCGTAGTTTCAGGAGTTCATGTATTCACTAAGTGTTAATGCTTTGGTCCGGTACTCTATTAAAAGGAGGCCTTAATATCCCTTAGTTTCCAATAGGACCCCACTGCCACGGGAGGGTGGGACAAAAGATGACATGCAAGTTCTTTTCCATAAGCACGCATGACTATATTCGGAATATATGCCTACATTACATTAATGAACTGGAGCTAGTTATGTGTCACCCTATGTTATAACTATTGCATGAGGAATCGCATCCC
Organism: Triticum aestivum; assembly: GCF_018294505.1. Classification (NCBI taxonomy): domain Eukaryota; kingdom Viridiplantae; phylum Streptophyta; class Magnoliopsida; order Poales; family Poaceae; genus Triticum; species Triticum aestivum. The sequence goes on from NC_057813.1 coordinate 161,684,416, forward strand.
ACATAATTATCCATCACTGATCCAATGCCTAGGAGCTTTTCACATATTGATCTTCTCTTAGTTACTTTACCATTGCCACTGTTACAACTACTATAAAACTGCTACTGTTACTTTTGCTACCGTTACCGTTACTTCCATACTACTTTGCTACTAAATACTTTGCTGCAGATATTAAGTTATCCGTGTGTGGTTGAATTGACAACTCAACTGCTAATACTTGAGAACATTCTTTGGCTCCCCTTTTGTCGAATCAATAAATTTGGGTTGAATACTCTACCCTCGAACATTGTTGCGATCCCCTATACTTGTGGGTTATCATGCCACGACCAAAAGGGTCCAAAAGGAATCCTTCCTTGCATCTTGCACACGGACATCTAATCTTAGTCCGATTATTTGCATACATGTCCATCATCGCGGATTGCATGTACCGCTCCGCCTTCCATCCACTCACCATCATGACCGACTACACGGCATAACAAGCAAAAGGGTTATAAAATAAATAATGCATGCATGCTTCAAAGTCATACAAAATTTTGGCATGACCTTGCCTAAAAATAGGACATATTGAGTTTGCTTGAAATTCACCGAAACGGAAATAAATCGACATTTTGGCAAAACATAAGCAACTCGAGGGAATGTCACACTCGCACAAATCTCTCCATATATATATATATCCCAAACACACATATTCTCATTCACACACATATTCCCATTCTTGAAATGAACAACTTTCTTACTCGCCTATATATCTCCCGAGAGAGACCGATTGAGAGAGATGATGAGAGAGACCAATTGAAAGAGCACGCATGGATGGCTAAACAGCCAACTAGATCTAGTTGTTGGGGAGGAGAGGTGAATCTAGCTATCTAACTAATGGAGAGGGGGCATTAATGGGGAGAGGAAGAGAGGTAGGACAAAGACAGATGTGAGAGAGGCCATTTATGAAGGAGAGTTATGGTGGAGGGGGACATTAATGAGGAGAGAAGAGAGGTAGGAGGAAGAGAGAAGAAGAGCAACAATGGTGGAGAGTGGAAGGGGAAAGGAGGGGGGAGAGGGCAAAGTGGGGGAGAGGAGGGGAAGGGGGTGAAAAGGTGGCACCAGCCGCAACTAGTAGTAGCCATGCATACCAGAAAGTGTTGTTGCTATGCTATTAGTAGTAGCGCTTGTCACAAGCGAGCGCTACTACTAAGTGGGGCCCACTAGTAGCAGCGGTGCTGCAAAACAAAGTGCAACCACTAAACACTTAGCAGTAGCGCTGGATTTTGGGCAACGCTACTACTACAGCTACCATCGGTGGCATCGTCTGGTCCCACATAGTAGTAGCGTGTTTTTGATAACCAACGCTACTGCTAAGGTGTTAGTAGTAGCACTTAACAGGATCAGTGCTACTGCTAATTAGCAGTAGCATTTTCTTTTTTGCAGCGCTACTACTAAGGTCCTGCCTATATGCATTTCCCTAGTAGTGTCGGCATGGAGCTTCTCATTGCTCTCCCTTAGTTGTCGGATGATGCCGGTAGCCTGTTCAAATGAGGCTTTCATGTCGTCCTGCAACCTCGCCCAACCGGACATCTGATCCATCTGGCTATGGATGATCGCATGCATGTGCCTGTAAGGGTCCTCGCCTGCCCGCGAGACATTTTCCCAGGCCGCTGCGGCACGGGTGGACATCTCTGTTCACTACAAAAAAAAGACACATCCATGACATTTTGGGCCGAATGAAAAAAAAATATGTCATACATATGACACTTCTATGACGATAATTGTGACAAAACCCGGTATCATCATAGATGTGGTGGGCTCCTACTTCTATGAAAAAAAATCATGACAGAAAATGGGATTTTTGTCCTGGGCGGGCCGGAGACTCAGCTGCATGACATTCTTTGGGCCATCCATGACGGAAAAAACCATGGTAGAAGCAAGGGGAAGGAAAATTTCGGGGAGTTGCCGGTTACGGTGGGAGGTCGGTGGCGGAGCGATGCGCGTTTCTCTCGTACTACGCGCGTGTGTGCGAGGCGTTGGCTCTAACTGAAGCCGAGCGAGGCCTTGGGCTCTAACTGAACCCGAGCGATTGCACTGCAGACTACGCGTTACTGAACCCGAGCGATCGATCGATGGCTGTTAATTGAACCCGATGGAGCGATTCCTTCACTACTGCTGCTAACTGAAGCCGATTGATGTTGCCTCTGGGATGAACAGTGAGCGTTGCGGGGGGAGGGGGTTGGATGAACAGTGAGCGGTGGCGTTGCCTCTGGATGAAAAGGAACCCGTGGTGTGGAGGGCTGGATGAACAGTAGACGGTGGAGGGGTGGCCGTGGAGGGGTGGTTGAACAGGACCCCGTGGTGTGGAGGGCTGGATGAACAGTAGACGGTGGAGGGGTGCCCGTGGAGGGGTGGTTGAACAGTAGCCGGTGGAGTAGCGCGCGGTGGAGGCTGGATGAACAGGAGCCCGTGGAGGCTGGAGGAGGTCGACGGTAGCCCGTGGAGGCTGGAGGAGGTCGACGGTGG
>NC_057813.1:161687328-161704062 GCF_018294505.1 Triticum aestivum
TCCGTTTTGCGGTACGCCACACCCCTCCCGATCAACAGGACCCCCGTTTCGACCGTAGGAGGTCCATTTCCTCCGTTTTGCGGTACGCCAGGACCCTCCCGATCAACAGGACCCCATTTCGAACGTGGCCGGTCAAACACAAGGTCGTTTCCTCCGTTGTGCGGTATGCTAGGCCTCGTTTCCATCGCCTGTTCCGTCCAAGCCCTCCCGATGAACACGACCATGCATTCCGTTCCGACCCAGCCGGTTGGCTCCCACGCGTTCCATTGCCTCCCGATGAACACGATGCATTCCGTTGCCTCCCCATGAACACGACGATGACGTTGTTTCTCCATTCCGACCCAGCCATGTACGTATGCGTGAGTAGGCGTTCGCGACCCTGCCCGTATGTACGTACGTGGCCGTATTTTCTTTCTTGCACCCTCGCTGCTGTACGTACGTGTACATGCTACGTGCGCGCCTCTACTACGACACGTGCGCGCCTCTACATCGACCAGTATGTACGTACACGTTCGCGACCAGAATGACAATGGTACGTACGCTTCGACCAGGTGGGTCCCGACTGTCAGGCACTTCCTTGCGTGCGAAGATGTAGCTGGTGGGTCCCGGCAGTCAGGGGGGCGAATCATTTTGGGTTTTTTTTTGCCCGGACGCACTTCCTTGCGTGCGAAGATGTAGCTGGTGGGTCCCAGCAGTCAGGGGGGCGAATCGTTTTTTGTCGGACGCACTTCCTTGCGTGCGAAGATGTAGCTGGTGGGTCCCAGCAGACAGGGGGCAACGTTTTTTCGTTAAATACGGTGGCCCATCCGGTGGGTCCCCACTGTCAGGTGGAGGAATAATTATTTTGCGCGTAATAAGGAGGCACTTCCTTGCTGCGGCCGTGGACCCAGCTATCATCCTCTCCATGTACAGTCCATGTCTGATGGAAGCCATTCCTTGACCACGTTGACCACGCCGCGCCGAGATCACCAGGGCGGTGGACGACGGCGAGGCCTAGGAAGGGGACGATGGAGCCGGGGAAGACGCGGCAGTGGATGCCCACACGTAGAGGAGTATGAGGGTTCACTCGTTCGGCTGCGGTGTGAGGCTGTCGTCGTCATAGAATAACAGGGGGTGTGGGTGCGTAGAGGGATGGCCTGGCAGCGGTGGGAGTAGTAGGGGCGGTGAGGCCTCCGCGGCATCACAGCCGGCCACGGGCGGCAGGAGCAGGCGGCACGACCGGTGCTGCTTTGGGCGGCTGGAGCAAGAAGACCAGAGGTTGAAGAAGCACTACGGCCGTTGGATGGACATCGTACGGTCACTTGAGCTGGATCGTTCATATATTGACTAAAGTTGACAAAGGCCTCCATCCCAGTCAACTTAGTAGGCCCACAAGTCAGCCTCCCACCAAGGTTGGTCCCAGCTAGCAGGGGGTATTCATTTTTTGTGCATAATAAGGAGGCACTTCCGGTGGGTCTGAGCTAACAGCAGGGGGAACGTTTTTTCGCGAAATACGGTGGCCCGACCCATTGGTCCCAGCAGTCAGGGGGAAACATTTTTTTCCGAAATACTGGTGGCCCGTCCAGTGGGTCCCGGATGTTAGGTGGAGGAATAATTATTTTCCGCGTAATAAGGAGGCACTTCCTTGCGGCTGCCGTGGACCCAGCTGTCAGCCTCTCCACGTACAATACTCTTCCAATGGAAGTCGGTCCTTGACCACATTGACCACGCCGCACCGAGAGCACCACGACAGTGGACGACGGCGAGGCCTAGGAAGGGGATGACGCGAAGCCGGGGAAGACGCGGGAGTGGAAGCCCGCGCAGAGAGGAGTACGAGGGTTCACCGGTTCGGCTGCGGTGTGAGGCTGCTGTCGCCGCAGAATAACAGGGGGTGTCGGTGAGTAGAGGGATGCCCTGGCCAGCGGTGGGAGTAGTAGGGGGTGCTGAGGCCTGCGCGGCAGCACAGCCGGCCACGGGAGGCGGGAGTAGGCGGTCCCGCCGGCGCTGCTTTGGCGGCTGGAGCAAGAAGATCAGAGATTGAAGAAACACGACGGTCATTGGATTGACATCCAACGGTTACGTCTGCTAGAATCGTTTGTTGACGTAGTATATAATAACTAAAAAATATTGCATACGCGTCAACTAAACAGGCCCACAAGTCAGACCACTCCCTCTTTTTTTAATAATTTATATATAGCTCATGGCAACTTCTTATGCAATTTATTGCAGTCGTTTTTTTTTTGGTTGGCCAGGGCCAATTTCGCATATTTCTGTGGGTTCCAAACTATTTTTAATACCGAAATGTCGAGCCATATTTAAAGTACTTTGAAGATATATTTGAATTAGGTTAATGCCCAGTGAAATAGGAATCTGAAAATGTGAAAAAAAATCAGAAATTATAAAGTAATTGCCAATTTGTCATCTATTTTTATATTTACAACCCATTTCATATTACTTTCAAGGCGTACAAAAATAAGTAGGCCTGGATTGGGTATTCTTTAGAAAAAATAAACTGGGCTCATTTGCACAAAGAAAAAATAATTGGGTTGGTCACATGGTGAACATAAAATATAAGCCTGGGCTAGACGGGCCACTGCCCAGTTCAAACCCTGCTCCGTCTCAACAATACCAAACAAAAAAATACTGCTCGAGTAGCTACGTCCCAGGTGTCAACCGATCTTGTGTTGTTCTCTTGTCTATTGACTATATACGCTCACAATGTCGTGGGTCCCAGATGTCAGGAAAACACTAGGAGGAAGCATCATATTTTTTCATACGCAGACGTGGTGGGCCCCTACTATCATCCTCTCCACGTACTTCTGCCAATTCCTGTTGTTTGTTGACCATGTTGACAACGCGAGAGGGCGGCACCGCAGCGAGCACACCAAAGCGCGCGGAGGACATCGGCGTTAATGATTTAGGAGACGGTGGGGCGGCAATGCGTGCGCTGAGGCGCAGCCAGCCGTGGGAGGCGGAAGCAGGCGGCCCCGCCGGTGCTGGTTTGGTTTTGGCGGCTGGAGGAAGACAGGACTGAAGAAACACGACAGACTGTAAAAGCAGCAGGAGTACTTAACAACCTTAACTGAAACTAGCAGGGGCACTTAACAACCAAAGCTGAAAGCAGTATGAGTACTTATACAGGTTCAACCGTACAAAGCATGCCTCAAACAGTGCTACTTTGCCTACAGGCTACAGTTAACCAAGAGTGAGGCCGCCAAGCCCCAGGACAAGGCCCAGGCACCACCCCGCCCATCCACAACCTTCTGAAAGCGGCTTCATCTCGCAACGTGGTCAATAAACATGATATTCGCTTTAGAGCCATGGAAAAGCATGAACATAATCTTCTGTCCTATTCTCCAAGATGGACGGGCCTTCATTATCTGAGACCACCCACGAATAAGTATCTTTTCGCCTCCAAGGGGAATTGAGTAGGTCGACATAAACATCATGTTGTGACCAAGCGCAAGTCTGACCCGACCATGGTCAGGCATCTGTATAGGAACAATAGAACTCAGCATTTCCTGTTTCAAGAAGATCACAGCTGTAAAACTGTGTATAAGCAATAGTTTATGAACAACATATATAACAGAAAATAGCTCGTACCATAAGTTTCTCGACACAGTTGGACCTGTTCAACGAGTGCAGCAGCGGCACACATATCCCACGTGGCCTTCCACCATTGAAACGCCCCACAAGGACCTCAAGACGATCAATGAAGTGTAGGAACATGTGGATGTCGTCCCAGTCAACTTCAGTGCCATCAGTAACAGCCAAGTTACTACAGAATAACAAACAAGCAGCCTGGTTAACTCTGAAAAAACCTACATGTGCCACCAATTATAAGAAAATATTAGTTAGAAGTATCATCTTTGTGAGAGATTCTTTGCTACTTCTAAAGTTAAATTGTGATTAGTTAGACAGAATGGGTGGATTAAGAAGTAATCGAGGCAACAAGCAAGAGCCAGATATAAAACTAACATGGATGAACAATTGGAACGACGTCGGGGTGGAAGATCACAGTGAAGATGAGACCAGGTTCTGCTATTTCCATCAACACTCGTGCGCCAACTTTCAGTCCGTAACACTTGAGAAAGTTTATCCAAGTTCGGCCATAAAAAAAGCAGCGATCTTCTTGGTTCATGAACCCAACTCGGAAGTAATATCCATGGATTGTCTTCACTATGACCATTAAACTAGTGTATTCAGTTATGGCAAGGCCGAGCATCTTGAGTACATGTGTTCAGGCAGAGCAAATAATACACTGTAGGAAAAATAATATGAGAACACAACATGTTCAAAAAAACCCACCCTCCCAGATGGAGAAGAGGATTCTAGGAACATACTATGCGCGTTTCAAAATGCTGTGGTAGGATGAGAAGGAACAAGTGTGGCGTCTCGCCGAAGGTGCAGAAATCTGTAGGGTACTCGCACTTTGGGCACTTCAACTAAAACACACTAGATTCAGTACGAAGAAAAATGCATCAACGGCGGCGGCGGCCATCCTAGGATTACCTGCGACCAAGGGACTTGGATTTATCGGGATGGATGAAGAATTCGCACCTGGTTCTCCATGAGAAAACCCTATGCAATCACCGAGCGGGGGTTTTCTCTGAACAAGCAGACGAGGGAGAAGGGGATTCAGGCCTAGTGAAATATTGCCGCTTCGTCCGTCCAGCTTACTGCTAAAGCTGGAAAGGGGGGGTTGTGATTTGACAGCTCATTGGGCATTACTGCGGCGCTACGACCGGGGTGTGTCTACTGTGAAGTTGTGCACTCTAATTTGTGCATATGGCACGTGGACCCCATTGTCGGTTGCCCCACATATCAGCGAAAGGAAGTAGAAAGACAGGAGTAACTAGTTACACATAAATATATTTTTTAACAGAGAGATACTCCCTCTGTAAAGAAATATACAAATCTTTTATATCACAGGCTCACCTTGCCGAGAAATATACTCCCTCTGCAACGCACGGGCATTATGGGGGTTCAGCTTTTTTTATGGGGGGTCAGCTGAGAATATAATACTCAGATAGGCTCACGGTTCTGGACTTTGGGCCGCAGGCCGACCCTGCATGTTTGGGGGGCCATGTGTTCTACCTCAGCGCTTTTCATATTGCAAGCGATCGGTACTGCGCTGGTTTTAGATGTTGTTGCAAGGCGAATACACAAAATTCAATAAAGCACGGCAGCTGTTGGAATGAAATCGAACGACAGTTCCTAACCAGCAATCAGAGTTGCAATTCTATCAACAATATACCATGTGATAAATAATACTATCGTACTACGTATACACACAAGACACTTGTTTCACCATGCCAGATTATTACATCAAAATCTCTCGGAGGATAGATCAGTTCGGCAGTTGCGTGCTGCTACTGAAGAATTTCAAAGTTGATTTGGACTAGCTCTCCTTGCCGAGAAAGTTCGATTTTGACATCATCCCCTACCGCATGATATGATTTAGATTTGAACCTTGACCATCCTTTAGCATCAATCATCATGCGACCATCCTTTGTACTTACGGTATATTGAGCAGGTTCATTCACACCAAGGCTGTGCATGGTAAGAGAAACTTGGCCGCGGTCTCCCGGATTGTTGAACGACTCCCTCGTTGCTCTAGGAATTCTCTGTTTGAAAACAAGAAGACATACCCAAACAGTTAGATCAACACAGTGAATCATGTGAAACAACATGGAAAGAAAAAAGAACGAAGCACTTGGGCGGCCAATGCTTACCAAGAAGGTGGACATGTCGGTTTTTGTAAGGACTTTGGTATATGAAGTGTGAACTGCAGCCCAGTCTGTTGCCGGTGCAACTGCACGGGCCAGACCAAACGCAAGTGCAGGTGTTGGTGTAGGTGCCGAAGCCGCTGCTACTGCCGGAGATGGTGCTCCTTGTAGAGCTGGTGCCGGTGTCGATGCCCGATCCTCCAATAGATCAGACTGGTCTGCTGACGCGGTCGGTGCCCAATCCTCAGCTGGATCAGACTGAGCTGCTGCCGTTGTCAGTGCTAGAGCAACTGCCGGTGCTTGATCTGTGCGAGACAACGGCGATCGTGTCTGGTCTGCCATGATCAGCTTTCTAACTTGACTAGGATCCGTGACCGTGATCTAGTTTTTTTCTTCATTTCTTTTAAACGCGAGAAGGACTAATTGTGGCGTTTTTGTTAAACCAAACTACAGTTCATCATAGGGATTCAGCTTGTACTTAGACAACAGACTGATCCAATTTTTTCAGTAATATAAGTGATGGACAGTGCCTTCGTTACTGACATGACATAAGAAGTGAAACCTGCAAAAATAGCCATCGTAGAGCAAACCAAACGGTTTATTCTATGATGAATGTCACATGGCAAAACCTGCATCGTAAAATTGTAGGAAAAGAAAGAAAACATGACATTAAATCAATAAGATTTAGACAGTAAATCAATAAGATTTAGTTGATGTGACACGAGTGAATCCTTACCAGGAAATCACTATGTTGAAGTACTAAACGGAAGATTGATCGTCCAACTAAGCGTGGCATGCAGGGGCCCTACCTACTCCCACAAGCAGGACAGTCCAAAGGTCATGAAAAATCGTATGGACCGAACATCCATGGGACTGGAAATCCTGGTGGGTGCGATAAACCCTGCAATGCATACAGATATTGGAGCGTAACCTTAATTGATAAACCATCCTCACAAAAAGTATGATCTGGATACTTCAAAATGTACAAACTGAATTGAGTGGACAGACATTAACATAGACCGTTCTCAAGACTGACCACACACCAAAAGCGGCAGTACTAATAAACAATACAGGGTTCACAAACACAAATCAAGTACTGAACAATAGTACTTACTACAGACAAGCAAAGTTGCACTAACTAAACTCTACAAACTATTTCTTGCCACCGACCTACGGGATGAACCCCGCATAACTGACTAGGTCATGGACTTCCATCTTGTCAACCTTGGAGAACCTAACAGAGTGGTCTTTCCACTCATAAACATGATGATGAAGACAGGCCGCATCAGATTTGTTCGTAAGCTTTACAAGAACCACACCCTTCGTAATCGAAGGCACAGCCAGGAAATTGTTGTGGTCAAGTACAGCCTCGAGAACACGCCTGACAACAATGCTATAGGAAAACACTAGTTCAGGACACGTGGCGACAAGGACACAGCAGCTGGATAGTTCAGCAGTAGAACTCATCATCAGGTCTTCCGGTTCACACGGCATGCTTTTAGAACTTCATCTCCACCGCGAACCTGGTTCTAATTCAAACAAAAACCATATTTCCTTACTACCTCCGTTCAGAAATATAAGATGATTTTCGATATTATACTCCATATATGACTACATATACGCACAGAAATGAGTGAACAAAGACACTAGAACATGTCTTCAAAGGCATGAGAGCAGAGGGATTACATGCAATATCCGTAACACAAGTTACTGAGGCAAATATACCCTCTTAAAAGGTAGCATTGATGTTCATAAAGTACTCCCTCCGTCCCAAAATTCTTGTCTTAGATTTGTCTAGATACGGATGTATCAAGTCACATTTTAGTATTAGACACATCCGTATCTAGACAAATCTAAGACAATAAATTTGGGATAGAGGGAGTAGTTGAAAGTAATCTATAAGAAATCAGTGTCAACCTCTCGCATGTTTTGGTCAAAAGAGGAATTTAGAACCGTCATTTGGCACACTAAAATCACATGCAAGATCACCCAGAAAGTTGTACTACTAGTACTAGTACTGCGTGTTAGATGAAAAAACACGATCAAGATCGAGAAAAAGATCGTCAACAAGAGACATTACCTGGACTTGCTTAATGAGGGATCCCGAAGAGGGGGGCTTGGACAGGGCGATGGCTTTGAGCTTGTCTGCGGTAGTCTTGGCGGGGTGCTTGCGCTTCTTCGTACCATGAGCCTCGACGGTTTTGGCCAGAGCCATAGACATCACATTGGCCGGTGCTCCAGCGTCCATCCAAGAGAGGAAGCTGAGAGAGAAGAGTGAAAGGAGGAACAAGATGAGGGAGAAGCGAAGCGAGTGGGGGTTTTCTTCAAGAGAGGAAGCTGAGAGAGAAGAGTGAAATGATGGTTGCTTCCTCCGTCCGACTTACTGCTGGAAAGGAGGGGGCTTTGTGATTTGATGGCTCATTGGGCATTACTGCGGCGGTTCGATCGGGGTAGTCTACCGTCACTCCACTATGGAGTAATTTAGTGCATGGCTGGTGGACCCAGGTGCTAGCTATCCCACACATCGGCGAAAGTGAGTAATTTAGTGCATGGCTGGAGGAGGATCCGCACGGTAGAGCGTGTCCACTATTTTTCATTCTGAAGAAAAAAAATGATTACAGCAAGCGTTTCCACTCTTACGACGGAGGAGTGCGGAACACGGCAGCCACTTGAGCATACACAGTGCTCCTACTACTAGGCATGTGCAGTGGTTCATACGTCAGTACTACACAATCTTCTTGCTGTGTTGTGCGCATGTCAACTACTCCTATATGTAACATAGTACCGCTTTTTCGACTGTCCGATCGAGAATGAACGATGAGATCAATGTTAACAGAACTAGGTCCACAGCGCATGGAGAGTACGGTGCTACAGTACTCCACGAAACATGAACCATATGAAGCACATCCTATAGTGTTAGACAGGGTGTATGAAGGGTGCACAGGATGGGAGCAAAAGTTCCCTTCTCGACCCACTTTTGGGTGTTTGGCAGAGTGCATGAAGGGTGCATGAGTCCACACTAGTAGGTTGACAAAAATACACGAAGAGGACACAACTATATTGAGATGAGAATGCAACCAAACACACCCACACGCTTTGTGCTACAGTGACGGATCTGCACCGTCTGAGTTTGATCCAACGGTCATGTTGCGTCGAGACATGGACATGCCCATGCAGAGGGCGCCTAAACACCACCGAAGTCCCTCTGCTTCTTGAGGCGCACGACGTTGGTGATGTAGGGTGCAACCGCCCGCAGAGCCTGCTCCCGGTCGACGGGAGCCAGCTCGTCAAAGACGGCGTCCAATGGCACGAATGGATTCCGGTGACGGAGCCCTGAAAGGATTCGCCCGGCAATGGCAACGGCAGCGTGCAACCCCTCCTTGTCCAGCTCAGCCCCCACCATCGCGCGGAGACGGCTCAGCTCCTCGGAGATATAGGTGAAGAAGGAGACCAGGTCAGGAAGCCGTAGCTCATTGAAGTCGACCGGGTGGTCGAACGGGTTTAGCCCGACGGCCGGCATCGTCGCGCTGGCATGACGGTAGGCATCGCGCAGCCGCAACACGTGTGTGGAAACTTGGTTCACCAAGTGGCTGAGGCGATCCTGGACCTCGTCACGATCGGCCCGCTCGTGCTCCAGCCGGCTCCCCTGACGGCCTATCGTATCTCCCGCTTTCTGCAGCAACGCCGCCGACGCCTCGAGCATCTTTGTGGTGGACGCCTGCCGCTTTTGAAGCTCCGTGAACTCCCGCACATAACGGAGGAGCATGGCACTCCTCTCCTCCTTGAGCTCATGGAGCTCCACGTCCTTGGCCCTGAGCTCCGCATCCTTGGCATGGAGCTCATGTGTCAGGCACCTCACCTCAGACTCCGTGATCTGCTGCACCGCCATGGCACCAGGTAGAAGCAATGGGGAGAGGAAGCAAAGGAGGCAAAACGGCTGAAAGGGAATGCAATCTACGGGAAGGCGGAGGGAGCCAGCCGAGGAGCGGGGAATCTTTTGGTTTTCACCACGGTAAAACACCAGTCGACGGCTTCTCACATCACGGAGCAGTGGGTTTTTACATGCGGAGTCATCGTGACTAATTGCTACCGCGCCTGCTCCCGTCAATCACAAAATTAAAAATCCTGCCGCGCCTGCTCCCATCAATCAAAAAATTTAAAATCTTGCCGCACCCAAACACCAGAGCAACGCCGCAGTGGATATTTAAATTTACCTGCCGGCAAGTAGATAAAAAAAGGGGTGAAAAAACAAATGTGGCGGCGGCCTAGCTAATCGATCGAACTAGCCCAACTAGCTAGCCACCGTGCTTCACTGATGTACTCGGCGGGAAAGGTGGTCTTTCGTGATTTGACGACTCATTTACTTGCTTCGGCGCTACGACCGAGGAGGACCCAAAAAACGCGTGGTAGGGTGTCCCACGTCAGGAAGAATATATGCGTGCACCACCCGGGAGGACCCCGAAACCGCGCGGTAGGGTGTGCCACGTCTCGGCACGGAGGAAAAATGTGCGTGTAAAAATATACTGTATTAGATGTAGTACCTATGGTTCGACCTCGGGACCCAGCCAGTCGGTCGAAAACACCCCACTAGCCACACAGCTTCATCATGCAAATGTGGCACGGTTAGCTCCATCTCGACCAGCCGAAACGTCTCTTGTTCTAGGCGATTCTTCTACTTTCCAAGCTTTTTTTAGTTGTAATAACACCACGGCAAGATAGCGCCGCTCTTCGTGTGTGCCCGTGCAAAGGTTAGACGATGGAGAGAAGAGACATTGAGATCGCAGACCTGGGACCACCCATAAGTGAGACAACGGTCATGCACGTGTTGACGAGGCACTCCCTCTACTCTACTCAACGCAAGTACTGTATAAAATCAAGTTATGGGACAAAGCTAACAACCGTTCATTTTTTCAGGCTATCGACTTACGCTTTGTAGTCCAGGTTGCCAGTTCGAATCTCGTCTTTCAGATTTGTTAGTTTTAGGTCCAAATTTGATTAATGACAAGTGGGACCCCCGTGTGTTGTTCTGATATTTCAGTGTAGGATGGTTTTTTTGAACAAACACTTTGCGCGGTTAGACAAGTAATGGCACGAGTTACACGTATTTTGCAAGTTTACGAACAAAAATGACAGCGGCATAGAATATCACATCCACCCCGCAGCTTAGATACTATGGTGATACGAGTTTTTACACCGTTGGAAGTGAGCTCCAATGGCTTGGGAGTAGTCTTTGTAATTATGCGCAATTTCCAAACACTCCAAAGTTTCTTTTTTGCAAATAAAACATTCAGGCCTCGTGTGTGCCGCTGCATCTTCGATCCAATGGCTCCCTAGTGCTAATATTAGGTGCTCCCCGTAGCTTAATTAACCGCTACGGTGATATGAGCATCTAGGTCGTATGATCAGTGATCAGATGGCACATGCATAGTACTTGTACTTTCTGCGCATTTCCCAAACTCCATCAGCCGTATATTGCAAAAACATTCAAACCTCCTACTGTGGGCCGTTAGATCTCAGTGAACTCGTATCACCATAGAATCTACGGTGCGGGAGCACCTCATACTCTCCCGTGCGAGAAAACATAAGGTGCTATCGCAGCTTGGATGCTACGGTGATACGAGCTTGGAGGTCGTTTGATCTAAGATCCAATGACATCTGAGCATTCTTTGTGCTTGTAAGCAGTGGCCGAACTCTTTTGGGGCTTTTCTGCAAAAAACCATTCAAACCACTGAGGAGTTGTTGGGTCACAAATCCAACGCCTCCGAAGAGCTTGTATCACCAAAGCATCTAAGGTGTGGTGGCACATGATATTCTTACATACAGGAGAATATGATGTCCTCCTTCATCTTAGATGCTACGGTGATACGAGCTTCGAGGTCGTTGGATATGGGATCAAAGGGCATCTAAGTAGTTTTTGTACAAATTGTGTGCAATCCTCAAACTCATCAAGGTTTCCTGCAAAAAAATTAAGACACATCATGTGAGCTGCTATATCTCATATCTACAAGCTCCAAGCAACTCGAATCGGCATATAGCATGTAAGGTATGGGGGCACATGATATTATCCCGGGGAGGAGGGGTGGGCGGTGCACAACCAATCGGTGGTTGGGAGGGTGGGAACAAATATAATCTAAACAACCCTAAACAGAGCTCCACAGTTTTATCTAAGGTCGAGGGGTTGACCCCTGACAATCATAGCTCCACCTAAACACAACATTTGCATGTACTGTAGTACTAGACTTAATATTCTTGTTTCAGTTTCATGTTCATTTTAAATATTGAACTGAGGATCATGGATGTCTTACATTTTACTCCCTTCATTCCTAAATATTAGCTTTTTAGAGGCTTCAAATGGACTGGCACATACGGATGTATATAGACATATTTTAGAGTCTAGATTCACTCATTTTGCTCCATATGTAGTCACTTGTTGAACTCTCTAAAAGACTAATATTTAGGAATAGAAGGAGTATTTTTGAACTCGTGTCATACATGCATGGGTTGGAAAAATAGATGCACTGTACTTATTGGATTGTTGTTGTGTTCGTGTGTGTGTGTGTGTGTGGTCATATGCTTGATACATACAAAGTTTTCTCACCTCCATATTGTTCATCTTTTAAATTTGAATTTGCATTGGAAAACTTACTAGGGATACCATGAAATGTGAAATCCACGTTGAGATCACTATATCACAAATTCACTCTAATTCAAGGACTCGTCATAAATCAATTACCATGTTGAGATTAGTATTTGCAAGGAAAATACGGGTATTGTAATACACATAGATTTGTTCGGCAATTTAAAAGGTTCCTTTCGTATTCTCAAATGGTAGGACCCAACGGCGTACCAGCCAGACCTTGGCTCGTGTTGATCCTAAAAAAACGGGCTCGTGTCCTTCGGCGGTGTGCGTGGTACGCACATTAGGCAACCCCAACCAGTCAAGCCTCAGCGTTTCAAGTCGAAATATCTGGCGGCCAGAATTCCAGCCCTAGGAAATTCCCCTCATGTCTCCGGTCCATAATGACTACCGATGAACAACGGAGGGATGCTTTAGTAACTAGACAACGTTAACTACCATGCCGAGCACGGTTCAATTCCCTCGGCCGCCGCTCGTCAATGTCACTCGTCAACTGCATTGCCTAGTACTACTACTACTACACCAGGATGAGCACAGAATTGAGCCCATTTGTTCGTGCCTAGTACTTTTTTTTGTTCATGCCTAGTACTTGAGTTAATATATCAGGCAATGCACTGGTATGGAGGGATTATCCTTTTACTCCCTCCTTTCCGGTTTATAGGGCTTATCTCAAAATTTTAGTTTTCCCATTTTATAAGTCTCAATTTGGTTGTTCCCCATCACATGTTCAGATTTCAAGGTGCAATAAATCATTACATGCAAGTATTAAGAGGAAATTGACCAATGCATGCATTGCAATTAATGCATTCGTAAACACAATTTTTGAGGAAAACAAGCGCATTAATTGAGTGGTTTTGCAAACTACAACAATTGTTCCACCACTCACCATCTACCTTGGTTGGTGAGATTTTTGAATTGAGCCCTATAAACCGGAAAGGAGGTTTGACTAAGAAAAATGTTTGACCAAATCCTTTCTTAAGAAATACAATAGGATAGATGTACGGCTTGAAAATTTATTGCATGATGCAGGTTATGATGTTGTTTCGAATCATGGGTCTTAAATTTCAGAAAATCCAAAAGGGAGCATAAATTCTTGAAACTGAGCATGGCCACGTGATATGGCACAAATATTACTTCGTAAGTTTTCTCTTCAATTCGAGACAAGCTGCTTATGACAAGTTGCACAAATGAAGAGCCAAGGTATTTTGGAACAAAGACCTGTCACGTTTTTTTAGGGAAAAGACATGTCACGTTAAGGCGAATGCTTTCACTATTAAAACCGTGGGCATTTACGTGCCGCCACGAGTCCCCGCTTCTCATCGGCAGGTGCCGTCCCAGCAAGCGTGTGAGTCGGCGGGAGGCGTGCGAGCAGACCGCTGCGCCGGCTGTCAGGGAGGCGTGCGAGCAGACTGTTGTGCAGACTCACCGGGAGGCGAGCCCTTTGACCAAGCTCCGCCGCCCACCGTCATCCCAACTGCTCCCAATTTTAATGTCGCCGGCGCCGCAGTTTAAAATCAACCCCGCACTACCCTGTATTGCTACAATCCTCTCTCTTCCTCTCTGATTCTCCTGTCGTCTACCTCCAACTAGCCTGACCTAAACATACGCCATGCCGCATCACGATGGTCTGCCCTTAGTGTTCCAGTTTCATGAGGAAGACACCCAGCCGGAGTCTCAAGAACATAAGGCGCTTTGGGACGAGCTTGAACCGGCCTTGCGGGAAGACGCCGCGCCTGTCCCCGCTCCTGTTCCGGCTCCCGTCGCCCGACTGCGCCAGAGCCCATCCCCGTGGCATTGATGGGCTGGGAGTTGCACATTGTCACCGAGCTTGATGCCACGGAGTTCCACGAGGTCCCCGCCGACTTTCACGCGCTCGTGCACCTGCCAGCGCATGCGCCTGCTCGTGCACTGACGCGCACGCCCGTGCCGGTGCCCGTGCACCTGCCAGCGCATGCGCCTGCGCGTGCACTGACGTGCGCGCCCGTGCCGGTGCCCATGCACACGAACGTCTCTGCCGCGCCGTTGACAGCGCCTGTCCCTACGCGGGTGCCAGTGCCCCCTCAGCGACATGGATGGCCACCATCGACCACTTCCTTGCACCAACGCCAGTCGCCTCCTCCCGCCAGTTGACTAACTCCAAAGTCCAGAACATTTTGGCCTTCCTTGAAGCTAGGCCAACGTCCAGGAGTACGCCAACAACGGCGCAAGACGCCGCCGTCGCCGTCGGTCAGTGGCCCGACGACACACAGAGCACGGCAGAGGAGTCGCTTCCCACCGCGAGACGCCCCCGCCGCCGCCGCGTAATCTAAATTTGCCATGAAAAACGTTCAGATTGCCATTCTTAAAATCCGAAGGTTTATCATTTCCATTTATTTTATATCGATCATCGTATAATTTAAAGTCGGAGTCAGACTGAACGAAATGTATGGTTTGATCGATTGAATGTTCTGCTAGAGCCGTATCAAATTAAAAATAAAACGTCATCAAGCCACATGTATTCCTTGTCACCAACGACCTAGACTGCTTCAATGTCGAGCGCTCAACACGTTTAGCGTGCAGTTAATTTCATGCCAAAAATAGTGCTAATCACATGACAGCATGCAAATAATATCCTAGTAGTTAATATCCGCATGCACTTAATATACTTCCAAATTAACGTGCATTGCACGTACACACTGACTAGTGCTGCTAGTACGTGAAACTGGTGCCGTGACTTGTGAGTTGTGAACGCGTCCAGATATGGTCAACGGCAACATCGCCTGCGAGTTCTTCCTATTTACCTGTGCGTCTAAACGCAGAAGGGGAAGAGAGAGAGAGAGCACACATGGAACCCACCAGTAAGTGAAGGTGAATAGTACTAAAAATAATATTACATGTTATCCATTAATTAGGTTGTGGTAATATAAAAACATTATGTGAACAAAGGGGGTACAACAAACATTGATATTCTACGTATGTTGCCTATTGACGTGCGGCTTGAAGGCACGGTCGCATGTTCGATCCTCGTCCTTTATTTTTTAATTTGTATATGGGTCCAAATTTGTTTCATGACATGTGGGCCCCTTGGTGTGTAGTTTGTAGCACTTTAATTTGTGGGTCGAAATTTGTTCCATTCCAAGTGGACTATCGGTGTGTAGTTTTGTAGCTTATTTATAATAATTAAAGAGAACAACATAGTTTTTTCAATAATACCATGGTGCGACGTTGAAGGTGAGAAAGGACGTGCGAGAGAGCGATGACAGAGCCAGAGGGAAATCAACTAGGGGAGTTGCGTGGGTTGCAACGGCGTTTGGAGTAGTTGTGGGCTGGATGCTATGAAAATATAATCTAAACTGACTAGAATAAATGCCTACACAAATTAATCCAAGGTTGGAGTGCCCCTCGCAATGTAAATAGCTCCGGCTTTGTGAGGGATGGAGAGGTAGTAGCTTCAACGCGTGGAAGATACGGTATGAGAAAGTGAGGTCAATCGAGAGACATATAGATAGAGAGACAAAGCGAGTGTGGTCCGACATTCATTGAACAAATATATATGCTCCAGAGAGATATTGTCCGATTGAGCTTTTGGTAAGGGTGAGGGTTGTAAGGTAGAGCTTGAGAGATGATCCAGTCACAGACGTGTAGATATATTTTGTGCGTGGGAGGAAGCAAGGTCAACCGATCACATAGGATCGTCGTGCGATCGAAAGAGTGAGATGGGTTGGAGAGAGTGACCTAGATAGACGATGTGCGTGAGAGAGTATACAATGTGAATAGGTCGAATTGGGCTCAAACATGGTAATATATCGTTTTTTCTGAGAAAGAGCGAGGTAAATCGAGACATACACACACACACACACAGAGAGAGAGAGAGAGAGAGATTGAGTGAGCGTGGCCTACCATGAGGACGAAAGAGTGGCGGCGGCTTGGATGGGATGACCTAGATAGACAATCTGCATGACATAGTATAGAGTGTGTCGATCAAGGCCCGAACAGGGAGATATATCATTTGTGTGTGAAAGAAAACAAGGTTAAACGAGACTCGGATAAAGAGAGCGAGATTGAAGAGTGTGGCCCGCCGTGCGGAAGAAAGAGTGAGACAGTCTCGAGGGAGTAACCTAGATATACAACGTGCGTTCGTGCGCATGAGAGGTTGCGGGGGCTAGATAGGCAATGCATGTATTTAGCACGAGAGGGTGAGAGGGAGAGGGGGGAGAGAGAGAGCTCGGCATGGGGTGCAATGGCGGGTGTGTGAGGTAAATACATTTGGTAATAGGAGTGGGAAAAGGGGGTGCGTAGTTGAGAGACTTAGAGATCGAAACATGGAGAGAAAGAACGAACATGTGCTGGAAACCGATAGCTTGCTAAGGTGGTTAGGAGAGGAAGATTGACCGATACAGGAAGTATGTA
>NC_057813.1:162004291-162101777 GCF_018294505.1 Triticum aestivum
AACAATATCTTTCATATACTTAGCATAAGGATTCATTTTAAGCATATCAGTCAGACGCATACGCAAAAAGATAGGTCTAATCATTTCAGCAAAGCTGTCGAGTGGTAGGTGCGACATATGCCAACAGGTGGCTAATCATTGTGGGAGCCAGTAAGACGTCGCGGGTGACTGGAAACGCGATAAGGCGAAGACATGCATGCCGGCGAATCTTACCCAGGTTTGGGGCTCTCCTTGGAGATAACACCCCTAATCCTGCTTTGCGGGGTCTCTGTATGATCACTAGATCAACAAGTAGCTACAAGATGCTCCTTGAGCTGTTTTGCTAGAGGAAGAAGAAGGGCAAGGCTAGCTCTTCTCTTCTCTCTATGTGGTGTCTAAAACTCTAAGAGATCAACCCTTTGCATGGGTGCCCTGGAGGGTTTATATAGGACTACCCCCAGGGATACAATGGTAATCTGACTGGATGCGGGTCCAGGCCGTCAGTGTCTGTAATCACCGGCCTCTCTGCCACCCACTAGGGCTGACTGGTGGGTCCCGCCGGCTGCCGGCCTCTTGGCCGACAAGCCTGGCCCACTGCCGGGGGCTCTTGTCGGCTGCTGGTTACTGTAGCCTTACTCCTGGTGGCGATGGCTTTGTCGGGATAAGCATGGCTACAGTGCCGCCGCCTAGTGGGAATTCACTGTAGCCTTACCCCATCTTATCTGCTTAATGGTGCTCAAACTTCCAGGACGGGGGAAGGCCGACTATTGGGTGCCGGCCTCCCCCCAGGCCGACTGGTCAAGTCCAGCCGCCTTCTGGTATCTCTCTGGTAGGAGGGGCCCGCCGCCTGTGGGCTATACTGACAGCCTATCGTGGGCGACGTCATGGTCAATGTGGCAACAGTGTCGCGTCGGACGGGGAGTGGCCGCACTGTACGATGCACTATGGCCACGCTCGCTTCGGGATTCGGGGGTGGCAGGCTTCACTATAGCCACGCCCCGTCTTATCACCGTTATATGGCCACAAACTTTGAGGGTATGGGTCAGGCCGCCTTCTAGGAGTCGGCCACCCTGGTGGCCGGCTGCTAGGAGTCGGCCCTCTTCGAGATAGCTCTTAGAGCCTCGCCGCCTTCCAGCAGTCGGCCGGTGGGACAGCCGGCCAAGAGAAGGCGGCCATGCGTCTTGGATGTTTGAGGGCTCAGTCGGCCCGATATTTTTTGAAGAGCCAAGGGTAGCCGGTTAGGCTACCAGTGGTCATTTACTCCAGTAGTAGTCCCCGAAGTTGGTCGTGCTTTGCGGCTGAAAGGGGGACGAGAAGCCCAAGCAGCTTCCTATCTTGAAGAGCCGACAGCTAGGAGTCGGCCACAATCAATCGCGCCGTCTGGAAAATTTTAGAGTCTGAAGGCGGGAACTAGATGGCGCACGCGTGCCGTGCGTCGGGCCGGCCGCCCGCGGTTTGTGCGCCACACGGCACCCACCGGCTGGACTAGCCTACTAGCCTACGCACACGACGGGACGTCACTGCAGGCTGGGGCCCACCACTACCACGCCTTGGCCCACGTGCGGATCCTTTGTGGCCTAGGCGGATGGTTGGCATTCCAGCGGTAGTTACCGCACGCCGTTAAGGCGCAATAATCGTGGGTCATGGGGGAGTGGGCGCAGTTAATCCCACGACCCCCACTTCCCGCCCCCTCGGCTTCGTCGCTCTACAGCTATAAGTAGGGGGAGGGGGGAGCAGCAGACGCACTCGCGCTCGTCCCCTACTCCACCATCTTCCTCTTCTTCTTCTCCGTCGATGTTGCTGTCCGCCACCGCACCGCACCTCCGGCCATCTTGCTGTGTCGTAGCTTGTCGCTGCGGGTTCGTGCTTTCACTGTCCCTGCACTTTCTCTGGCTGCTTCTCGTCTTCATGGAGCACGCCGGAGCCTGGGATGACTCCAACATCCACGAAGACCACATCCATTTCCTTCACAAGACGCGGCGGTTACCCGGCGAGGACTACGTGAAGGTCTGCCTCACGCTATAGGGGGAGATCTTGCCGTCTCCGGAGGAGGGAGAGCGCGTCATCTTCCAGTCGCATTGCCTACGCGGCTTCAGCCTGCCGGCAAGCGGCTTCTTCTGCGTCTTCCTTGATTTCTACGGCCTCCAGCCGCACCACCTCACTTCGAACACGATGGTGCCGCTGTCCGTCTTTGTCACCCTGTGCGAAGGCTATCTCGGTGTCCTCCTCACCATCGAGCTTTGGGGCAAGTTCTTCTACTCAAAGCTCGGCACCATTGTCAAGAGCGTGCCGGCGCAATGCGGCGCCTTTGTTGCGGTGCGGAGGTCGACGGCCAAGAACCCATTTCCCCCCATCATGCTGATTCAGTCGGTGAAGATATGGCAGCAGTCGTACTTCTACGTGAAGAGCGTCTTCCCGAAGGGCGACTGGGTCAACCTGCCGGCTTACGCAGCCGGCCTGCCGGCTGGGAAGCGGCCTAACTGGTCGTATCGGGCCAAGTCGCTGTCGACCTCGGGAGCCGCCGCCGTCTCGTGGCTCCGGGTGATGGTGAAGTCGGAGGGCCTGACCGGGCCCGACTTGCTGACCGCCTTCATGGCGCGCCGGGTGCTCCCACTCCAGGGCCGCCCTCACATGATATGCCAGATGAGTGGGCATCTAGACCCAAGCCGTCTGTGCACCAAGGAGATGCCTCACGCTGAGACAGCTCACTTGGTGAACTACTTCTCAAACTGCAAGCTCCCGGAGGAGGAGTGGCGGTTCGGCAAGGAGCCATACTCGCGCGCGAATCCACCGCCGATGGTAAGTCTTCTTCTCTTCTTTTTTTCTTCAGATGTCGAGTTGTCTTTGGCCGGCTTTGACCAATCGGCTACGAAACAGAGTGCCCTCCTCCAGCCGGCAGTCGGTGCCACAGGGCCGGAGCGTCAGTTCCTCCCTGACCGGGCAGAGAGTAACGTGGACGACCCCGACTTGAGGGAGGCCACCCTGGACGACGACGCCACAGGAGGGGGCAGCGATGCAGGCGGCTCAAGACTCAGGGCCGGCCTCGAGGACTGGCCGGATGACGACGAGGGAGAGGCCGCTCCGTGCCGCCAGCCTGCGTCTGATCAGCAGGGCGCGAGCTCGTCAGCCACGCCGATTGCGCGAGGCGGCGCACAGAAATGCCGGGCCACGCCGTCTATGTTTGGCAAACGGCCGAAGAAGCCCAAGAGATCGGCCGCGGCAACTAAGTGGGACAAGGCAGCCGCAAAGGCAACCCCCTTCCGCAAGGTGGTGAAGGAATCACAGATCATTTCTGTGTAAGTGCCGACTTCCTCACGCATTCTTTCTTCTGTCTTGCCAATGTTCTTCTGATTTTTCTTCATCTTGCTCGAAAACAGAGCTCCGCCCTCTCTTGAGCAGTCTGTTGCTGCCTCCGTGGTTGGGGCAGTGGGAGGCTCCACCAGCGCCCACCACGTGGACCCTCGCACCGAGCTTCAGGCGGCGACGGAAAGGAACG
Source organism: Triticum aestivum (assembly GCF_018294505.1). Classification (NCBI taxonomy): domain Eukaryota; kingdom Viridiplantae; phylum Streptophyta; class Magnoliopsida; order Poales; family Poaceae; genus Triticum; species Triticum aestivum. The sequence continues at coordinate 162,007,767 of NC_057813.1, forward strand.
CGCGGGAGGCACGGGAGGAGCGGGAGGCGGAGCGGCAGAACGCGGCTGCCGCCCAGGCGACATAGGATGCGGCGGATGCGGCTGCAAGGGCGCACGCTGAAGCTGCGGCCAAGGCCCAGGAGGATGTCGTAGAGGCGATGCAAGCGGAGGAGGCCCTACACAACCAGCCCCCACAGATCATCATTCCCCTCCGCTCTGTGGCACTTGAGGTCCCGGTGGCGCTGCTAGAACGAACCGGCGGCGACCAGCCGGTTATGGAGAGGGAGGAGGGAGACGCCGTCGCCTGGGAGAAGGAGGTGGCTCCGCCAGCGCTGACTGCGATAGACCAAGGCGGCCAGCCGAGCACGCCACCCGTGCTGTCGGCTGGAGGCGAGCTGGCTGTGAGGGCGGACCTTGTGGTTCGATCTCCGGCATGTCGGCATGCAGGGAAGGCGGCCTCGGCGCCGTTCCCGCAGAAGGCGAGGGGCTTGAGCTCGTCGGCCTAGGAGCTGGAGACGGCGAGCGTCAGCTCGCTGGACTGGACGCCAGGGGGCGGGACGGCCATGCTGAATGAGAGGGGCAAGATGTCCGGACTCGGCTTCAGTCTTAGTCGCCGCCTTGAAGAACTACAACCAGGAGTTCCTGGCAACATAGTCAGCCATCCGGGTAAGCGCTTTGCCTCTTGCTTCTTGCTCTTGTATTCTTCCATGGGGGTCCATCAGCGCACCCACTGGGTGTAGTCCCCGAGTTTCGGGTCGGCTACTGAGCAGGCGGCCTGGAACTTCTAAGTAGACTCGGGTGCTAACTTGTCTTTATTTGCTTGTATGTCCCTTTTGCAGGACTATCATAATCTCCGCGCGGCCGCCTTCAACTCCCATGTACGGGAGCTGACTCAGAAGACCGCCGACTTGTCTGAAAGCCGGAGTAAGTGTTCATATTCTATCTCTTGTGGGGGCTCATCAGCGCACCCACTGGGTGTAGTCCCCGAGATTCGGGCCGACTGCTGAGAAGTCGGGCCGGATCTTTTCTGGCGATCTCTTTCTTATTGTTTATTCTTCTTTTGCCGTCTTTGCAGACGCCGATAACGACCTGCGGCAGCAACTGGGTGAGGCCTCAACCACGCTGCGTGCCAAGGAGGCTGAGTGCAGTGTCGCGGCTCAGGAGTGCGACCGCCTGGCCAAGAAGCTGGTTGACCAGGAGGAGAGTCATAAGGCGGCTCTGAAGGTGGTGCAGGACAGTAAGTCCACCCTCCAAGCCGAGTACGAGACCGAGGCGGCGAACTGGGCCGAGTCGAGGCAGGCGCTGAATGATGGCTACGGCCATATTGAAGACATGGTTGATGGTAAGCTGCCTTCCTCTTCGTCCCCTCGTTTGCTGCCTGCTGCTTGGTCCGACTTCTGACTTTGTATTTTCTCTTTTCTTCTTCATGTAGAATACTTCCCCGGCTACTCCGTTGCTGCCAGCCAAGTCATCGAGTCCCATCGCAACGTGCAAAGGTAGGCTGGTGCTGAGATTGCGCCAGATGCTCGCAAGACGCTTGAGGAGCAGCTCTTGGCCATCCAGGACCGTCTCCAACCAGCTCACCGCATGCTCCGCCACCTTCAGTGCGTTGGAGCCCAGGTGCTTTCCGCCCGCCTGGCGAAGCGATTCCCCGCACCCCCAGTCGGACTGCCGACTGGCTGGAGGTGGTGGCCGGTCGCTTTGAGCCTTGGAAGGCTTCTGCAGCCCGGCCAGGCACCAGGCAGGCGTTGGAGTTCGTCCGAGCCTGGTATCCTGGGCTGGACTTGTCCCAGCTGGACACGTTTAGACAGGAGGCCAATGAGGAGCTGGTGGCGGTGCGGCCAGCTATCATTCAGCGCACTGCGGTGATCACCAAGTACACCGACACCAACGTCTTCATCCCCGAGCTGAACGACGATGACGCTGCTCTGCCAGCAGAGTGGTTTGGGATGAACCCGGTGGATGGCGAAGATTCGGCACAGGAGATCGACTCCAGCGACGAGGGTGAAGAGGAGGAGGAATAGGACGATGAAGACGCCGCGCCGGATGATGGAGCAGCCGGCCAGCCTCAGCCTGACCGTGCCTCCTGCAACGAGGCACGTGCGAGCACGCCGCCTACCACTGGCCATGACCAAGCCGAGACTCGCCTGCCGGCCACTCCTCCAGCCAGCGCCGCCGTCTCCACTGACCTGCCCAACTCGCCCATTTCACCCTTAGCCTGAGCCGCCATTTTTATCTTTGTCTTCCTGCTCGTTAGTCTTTGAACAATATTTGTTAAATTTGCACAGTTCCACCCACTGGGGGTTTATTCGAACTAAGTTGAATGCTGGCCCTCGAAGGCCTTTTGTGTAAATATAATTTTGCATGTGTTTGACTTCTGACTGCCCTTGCCTTACATCTTTTTCCGGTTGTTTCCTTTGCCACCCTCCCTTGGTCGCCACCTTCCCAGCCGGACAGCTGCTTTGCAATCTGTGGCTGGGAAAGTACTTGGCCATGTGGGAGGGCAAGTACTTTAGCTTTCTTAGATTGTGGCAAGGTGAGTGGGAAGCCAGCCAGTCGGCTGCTTAATAGTCGGTTGGTAGGGTGGGGAGCTGGCTTGTGCTATGTAAGCCCATTGGTCCTTAGCCATTTTTCATGTGGGCATCTTTTCCTGCCTTTAACTCTTGCCAGTCGAACAGTCGATTCTGCGAGCTGTGACTTTTGGCAAGAGAGGGCTTAGGTGCTGGCACACTACTAGTCTGACTGCATGTGGTGCTTAACATAATCCAAGGCGGCAAGTCCCCGGGCCGACTGGTCGAACCCGATGCCGGACGAAGGAACAAATGTAGTGATACATTCATAGGCATGATACTCATCGTATAGATAAAAGAGGGTAGTCCCTGAGTGCTCCTCGGCGGACCCAATGTCTTGTACTTAATACAAAAGATAGCATGGTACATACTGCATTAACTATAAAATCTTCGAAGGAGATTGGCGTTCCATGGGCGTTCTGACTCCTTGCTAGAATCATCTCTCTTGCGTGCCTTGGGCTTTTGTGTGTCGATCAGGTAGTAGGAGTCGTTGCCCAATGCCTTACTGATGATGAAGTGGACTTCCCAAGGGGCCAAGAGCTTGTGCTGGCCGGCTGTTCGCTGGATCACCCGGATCACAAGGTCGCCCTCTTGGAAGGATCTTGGCTTGACCTTCCGATTGTGGTAACGGCGCAAACCCTGCTGGTAGATGGCGGACCGGCTGAGTGCTAACAGTCGGCCCTCTTCCAGCAGGTCAACACCGTCTTCTCATGCTTCCTTCGCCTTCGCTTCCATGTACATGGTGACTCGAGGTGAGTCGAACTCGATGTTGATTGGGATGACCGCCTCGGCACCATACACAAGGAAGAAAGGAGTGAAGCCGGTTAAGTTGTTCTGGGTGGTATGCAAGCTCTAGAGGATGGCCGGTAGCTCCTCGAGCTAGCAGCCGGCCGAGCACTCCAGGGGCTCAACCAGTTGGGGCTTGATGCCGGACAGGATGAGGCCGTTTGCTCGCTCAACTAGGTCGTTTGACTGCGGATGGGCAACGGACGCTAGGTCCAGTCGGATGCCATGTGTCGCACAGAAGCATGCCAATGCTCCTTTGGCAAAATTTGTGCTATTGTCGGTGATGATGCCGTGTGGTATGCCATACCGGGTGGTGATGTCTGTGATGAATGTCACAGCAGTCGACCCATTCAACTACTTGATTGGCTTCGCTTCAATCCACTTGGTGAACTTGTCTATTGCAACGAGCAGGTGTGTCATGGCTCCGCGTGCTGTCTTGAATGGGCCCACCATATCCAGCCCCCAGATGGAAAAGGGCTAGGTGAGGGGGATGGTCTTGAGTGCAGAAGCCGGCAGGTGTTGCTTGGAGCTGAAAAGTTGGCACCCTTTGTAGTGTTTGAACAATTCTTTGGCGTCTTCCAAAGCAGTCAGCCAAAAGAAACCATGGCGGAAAGCTTTGGTGACGAGTGATCTTGAGGCCGCGTGGTGGCCGCACTCGCCTTGGTGGATGTCCTTGAGGATTGCAATGCCCTTCTCTTGCTCGACACAGCGCTGGAAGACTCCAGTGACACTGCACCTAACCAGCTCTTTGTTCACTATTGTGTATGCTCCAGCTCGGCGTTGGACTTGTCTTGCCGAGATCTCGTCAGTCGGCAACTCTCTGTTTACCAGAAAGTTGACGATGGGTTGGGCCCATGACGGAGCTGCGACTTCTTCTATTGCTAACATGGCTACTGCGACTAGGGAGGGTGGGTTGGGTGGTGAAGGGTTGGAGTCAGCCACCACCTGTTGTGTCGTTGAAGTCCCCGGGCCGACTACCACAGTCCCCGGGCCGGGTTCTGAAGTCCTCAGGTGGGGTGCAACTGTAGCAGTCCCCGAGCCGCCTGCCGAAGTCCCCGAGCTGCCTGCTAGGTTCCCCAAGTCGGATCTGTCTGCATCAGGGTCAGGCGGCATGAAGATGGAGTCTGATTCTGGAGACGGCTTGACAGACGGCTTGAGGAGGCGTTGAAGGGAGACACCGGTTCGTATAGCTTGCCGGGTGGATCCGATTCGTGCCAGGGCATCTACTTGCTCGTTGTTGGCCCGTGGCAGGTGGAGAAACTCGCACCCTTCAAGTATCCACTGAGTTGCTGAACGAGGAAGTGGTAGCTTGCCATGTTTGCGTCCTTGGCATCCCAATCACCAGACGACTATTGGATCACCAAGTCCGAGTCACCATAGCACAGGATCCGGCGGATGCCGAGTTCTTTGGCCAGACGGAGCCCATGTATAAGCGCCTCGTACTCGGCCACGTTGTTGGAGGTGACAAAATGAATTTGCAATGCGTATCTGAGCTTGTCGCCCCAGTGAGAGGTGAGGACGTGTAACGCCCCGGATTCGATGCGCCAGGTGTCTGCCAGTTATTCGCCGTCGTTGCCATGTCATTTGCTTGCGTGTTGCATTTTATCATGTCATCATGTGCATTTCATTTTGCATACGTGTTCGTCTCTTGCATCCGAGCATTTTCCCCGTTGCCATTTCGCAATCCGGTACTCCTATGCCCTCCGGCATTCCCCTTTTGTCTCCTGTTGTGAGCGGGTGTTAAACTTTCTCGGAATGGCCCAAGGTTTGCCAAGCGGCCTTGGTATAGCACCGTTAGACCGCCTGTCAAGTTTCGTGCCATTTGGAGTCCGTTTGATACTCCAACGGTTAACCGCGTAGCTCGAAACCCCCCTTTCTCTTTGCAGCCCAACACCCTTCCAAATTGGCCCAAAAACCCATCTAAATCCCCTCCATGCTCTCAATCGTTCGATCACGATCGCGTGGCTGAAAACCGCTCCCCATTTGGACTCTCCTAGCTCCCGGAACCTATATAAAGGCCCTTCCCTTCCATTTTCGCGGATGATTCCAACCTAACCCTAGCAGTCTTCCTCCTCGCGCCGCCGAGCATGTCCATCTGTGCCGGACATGTCCGTCGGACACGTCGCTCCGACGATTAACCGCCGCCGCCTCCGCGCCCAATAGGAAGCCGCCACCTCACCCGCGCCCTCCCTCTCTCTCCTCTGCGCCCGCCGCCGGCCCGCGGGGCCCGAGACCGGCCCGCCCGAGCCGCGACCGGGCCCGCGCGCCGCCCGGCTCCCGCGCCACCCGCGCCCGCTTTCCCCACCGCCGGCCGCCGTGCCCGCCGCCGGCGAGCGCCGCTGCAGGCACCGCCCTCCGCCGCCTCGCCTCGGCCTCCGCCGCCGCCGCCTGGCCCCCACGCCCTGCGCCCGGCCGCCCTGACCGGCGCCGCCGCGCCGCCCCTCCCCTTCTCCGCCCGGCCTACCGGCCTCCCGAGCTGCCCCGCCGCCGCCGCCTCCCGCTGGTCGCCGCCGCCACGCGCCACCAGATCCGGGCCGGCGCCCCCATCCCTGGCCTCCTCCGGCCGCCGCGCCGTCCGTCTCCGGCGAGGTTCTGGCCATCCTCGGGATCTGTGCTCTGGATCCAGATCTGCAAAACCGAAGGTTGACTTTCCCCCTCCGAAAATTCCACTAAGTCCCGAATATTTTGACATTATCATGCCATGTTCAACGCATCATATCTCTGCATCCGTTGCTCCGTTTCGTGCGTGTAATATGTCAAATTGTTCGCCTCGACAAGTAAATCATTTCATTCTATTGCATCATTTTCATTTGAGCTCATCTTGATGCCTGAATCATTGTTGCAAGAGTGCTTCATAATGTTGTCTGTTGTCTGTTAACAGAACATGCACTTTTGTCATTTTTGCCATGATTGATGTGTGCATCCTATGAGGTTGATGTCTTCATGTGTTTTGAACTATGCCATGTCTTCTTTACAGAGGTGCTTACCAAGTATTTTTGTGATCAATTTGGTGACTAGCACAAGCATGCAAACTAGGCTTCATGATATTGTTGATTCAGTCCCTGTTCTGTTGTTATTTTGATGCCATGTAAACTTGATGCTACAGAGAGATCCATGCATATTTTGAGATACTTCAGTAAGGATGTTTTGAGCATATGGTTATGCTCTAACCATTCATGCCCCTTTTTGCCATTATGGAATAGTCTAGCATGTCATTTTCGAGCTCTACTTTTGCTTCAAAATGTTTCCTGGTAGATTGTTTACATGTTATTCAATTTTGCCAAGGTTGTTGTAGTTGATCCTTGCATGCTATGAACTTGTTCTTGCCTTGGTTTGTTTCATAAACATGTCTTCTTGATGATGCTATGCTTATCTTGTCATGCAATGACTTGTGGTGAGTGAATCGAGCTTGCTAAGTAGGGTACTTGTTGTTGCTGTTTTGCTAGGCTGAATCTGTTATTTCGTGATGCTATGTAAACCTGCTGCTACAAGTCATTCTATGCATAATCTGGAGATGGTCACTAAGGGTGTTTTGTTCTACATGTCATGCTCTATCCATCCATGCCCCTGGTTGCATTTATGGCTTGCTGTAGACTGTTGTTTCCTTGCTCCAAAGTTGCTATATAATGTTGCTGTCAGCCTATTAACATTAAGTTCAGTTGTTGCCATGATTGTTGTTAGTGACCCATGCACCCTATGAACTTGCTATTGCCATGCTTAGCTTCAAACATGTCTTGTTACTGTTGGTTGCCTTGCCATGCCATTTATTGCTCTGTGGTGAGCTGCACAAGCTCACCAACATGCCTTCGTATCGTTGTTCCTGCCATGTTTGAATCTGTATTGTAACTTGCTATGTTTACATGGGTGCCATCATATTTTCTGATCCTTTTTGGCTCATGGTCAGTAAAGGACATTTGGTCTATGCATTTAGTAGTATCATGTCATGCCTTTGTTTCCCATGATAAGTTCCTGTAACATGTTGTTTGATAGCTCTGAACATTGCAACCTGATGTTATTTTCTGCAAAGTCTGAACTGTTATTATTTGCAATCTTGCCATGTGTGTTTGAGCATGTTCTAGTGATTTCTGGAGATAGCTCAGTGTTCATGTTTTGTTATGCTTTACTTGTACATCATTCCCATGCCTTTTTTCATATTGTGGTACTGTAGCATGTTGTTTTGGTGCTTCCAATATGCCTAGTTGCTGTTTTGGACAGATTGTTGCTATAACTTGTTTCATGTGTGTGTTGAACCGTTGCTCCGTTTTGAGTGTGCTCTATATGAAACTTGCTTATAATTGCATGTAGTTCCATATTATCATGTTGCACCCTTGTTTGAGGAGTTTTGCTTGATGTTTGGGTGCATTTTGCATCAATGCCATGTTTAACTTGTTTTGCTCATATCTTCTAGGCTGTAGCTCCGAACTAAATGAACTTTATATGTAACTTGACTAGAATCTCGTGTAGATCATCTTGGTGCATTGTAACTTGCTGTTTAACAACTCGAACATAAGGTTTATTCAGATCTGGACCAATTTCTAAAATTGCATATGAGGACTTACCGGAATTGTTATATGTTGCTTCCGGCCCCATTTAAACTTGCCTTGATGTGTTGTTCTTGTTTGCGTCATCCCTTGCCATGAGTAGCTTCATGTAGCTTTGTCATGCATCATGCTTGTTGTGCATCATTCCTTGTTCTTGTGTGGTGTGTTTACTGTGTTGTGTGCTTCTTTTCGATAGTTCCTGTTTCGTTGCGATCATGAGGATTCGTTCGTCTACGCTTGGTTCGGCTTCATCCGTTCGTCTTCTTCATGGACTCGTTCTTCTTCCTTGCGGGATTTCAGGCAAGATGACCACTACCCTGGATCTCAGTACTATCATTGCTATGCTAGTTGCTTCGTTCTATCGCTTTGCTGCGCTACCTATCACCTGTTTATCAAGCCTCCCATATTGCCATGAACCTCTAACCTTTGATACCTTTCCTGTGCAAACCGTTGTTTGGCTATGTTACCGCTTTGCTCAGCCCTCTTATAGCGTTGCTAGTTGTAGGTGAAGTTAAAGATTGCTCCATGGTGGATAGGATTTTGGTTGGGATATCACAATATCTCTTATATTATTTAATGCATCTATATACTTGGTAAAGGGTGGAAGACTCGGCCTTATGCCTGGTGTTTTGTTCCACTCTTGCCGCCCTAGTTTCCGTCATACCGGTGTTATGTTCCCAGATTTTGCGTTCCTTACGCGGTTGGGTGATTTATGGGACCCCCTTGACAGTTTGCTTTGAATAAAACTCCTCCAGCAAGGCCAACCTTGGTTTTACCATTTGCCTCACCTAGCCCTTTTTCCCTTGGGAGTCGCGCTCTCGAGGGTCATCTTTATTTTACCCCCCCCCCGGGCCAGTGCTTGTCTAAGTGTTGGCCCAAACCAAGCGATGTCCGGCGCCCCCTGGGCAATCAGGGTCTATGCCAACCCGACGTCTTGCTCATCCGGTGTGCCCTGAGAACGAGATATGTGCAGCTCCTATCGGGATTTGTCGGCACAGCGGGAGGCTTTGCTGGTCTTGTTTTACCATTGTCAAAATGTCTTGTAAACCGGGATTCCGAGTCTGATCCGGTCTTCCTAGGAGAAGGTATATCCTTCGTTGATCGTGACAGCTTATCATGGGCTAAGTTGGGACACCCCTGCAGGGTATAATCTTTCGAAAGTCATGCCTGCGGTTATAGGCAGATGGGAATTTGTTCATGTCCGGTTGTAGATAACTTTACACCAGATCCGAATTAAAACACATCAACCATGTGTGTAGCCGTGATGGTCTCTTTTCGGCGGAGTCCTGGAAGTGAACACGGTTTCTGGTTATGTTTGACGTAAGTAGGAGTTCAGGATCACTTCTTGGTCATTGCTAGCTTCACGACCGTTCCGTTTGCTCTCCTCTCGCTCTTATTTGCGTATGTTAGCCACCATATATGCTTAGTCGCTGCTGCAGCCTCACCACTTTACCTCTTCCTTTCCCTTTAAGCTTTGCTAGTCTTGTTACCCATGGTAATGGGATTGCTGAGTCCTCGTGGCTCACAGATTACTACAACAACAGTTGCAGGTACAGGTTGTGCGATGATCATGACGCGAGAGCGATGCTTGCTTGTTTGGAGTTCTTCTTCTGCTTCTTCTTCGATCAGGGGATAGGTTCCAGGTCGGCAGCCTGGGCTAGCAGGGTGGATGTCTTTTGAGTTTCTGTTTGTGTTTCATCTGTAGTCGGATGGTGCTCTTATGTATTGTGATGTTGTATTCGTGTGGCATTGTATGCCTCTTGTATGTATCCCCATCTATTATGTAATGTTGATGTAATGATATCCACCTTGCAAAAGCGTTTCAATATGCGGGTCTATCCTTGGTGGGACCTTCGAGTTCCTTGTGGATAGGGTCGCATATTGGGCGTGACAAGTTGGTATCAGAGCCTCGACCGACCCTAGGAGCCCCTTGATTGATCGTGTAGTTTGGCCGTTGTTGAGTCTAGAAGAAAACTGTTTTTCGGAGTCTAGTTATATCGGAGAGTAGGAATTCTTTTTACTCCTCAGCCCCTCGTCGCTCTGGTGAGGAATCTTGACGTAGGTGTTTTGAACTACTCCTCTTCCCCTTCAAATTTTTTTCTTTAGGATCACGCAATTGGTTTTCCGATCGTTGGTTCTCATCTCTTTTCATCCGGTGCATTTCTCGTCAAGTCGACTCGAGCCTCTTCATATTTGCCAAGTTCAATCCTCAGTTGTTTTCTTTTCCCACCCGCCCACCCCTTTTCTTCTCGGAACCAGAGTCCGTAATCGAGTATTCATCCTACTCGTGCAAAATCTTTGCCTTCTTTCCTCAATGATTTCAACCGGTGTTTTCTCTTCAAGATATTCATCATTTTCCCCTTCCAAGTTGCCTTTGTTTTCCTGCCCTCCCACCCTTTTTCTTCCCGGAGTCTGACTCTCTCTCGACCATCTATCTCATTCGTGCGGAACCTCTTCAGTATTTCGTAAATTGTTCCTACCGGTGAATTCTCATCTCTTTCATCATGCTTCATCCCTTTCTTTTCCCGGTGCACTCAATTCAAGTTTTTCGGGTTGATCACATTCTGTTCCTTGGATCAAGTGTTTTCCCTGCTCGTTCGCCTGTTGCCAGTTTGTCCTTCCAGAGTGCTCAAGACATATCAAGAGATTCGTCTGTGTTCCAATTAATCCGAGGTTGTCACCTCATTCAAATATTTCAATTATTTCGGTGCATCATCTACCTGTTCAACATCCCTTTCCAACGGTGTTTTCTCTTCAGTGGGCCCTAACCCATAGGTCTTTTCCCAGGATCTTACCTGACTCTTCTAATTCCCCCGGAGTTATTCTCAATTCTTTGCAAAGTGTGACGTAAGAATGAATATCATCAGTCAGATGCCTTTCCAAGATCGTTTTCAAATTCTTTTCATTGTTGGCTCAACCTCTTCGCTTTTCATTCTCCCGGAGTACCTCAGTAATTTTGGTGATGTTTCTCGTCGTCATATGAAGATTGAAGAAGAGTTCCTCTTAAATATTCTTCATTCTCTCGAAGATTCATGATTCTAGTTTCATATTATCCTCTCAAATTATTCCATTTGTCAGATATTTTTTTCTTACCCATCCAGAGTATGTCAGAAGTTCTTTTCCCGTTTCTTTTCACCGGAGGCCATCATTCCATTTATCATTGTCCAATTATCCCGGTGCTTTCGTTCAAGTGTTCTTTAATCAGCTCATTATCTCTTCGTTCTTTTGCATCTAAATTCCCTCTAGCTTATTTGTTCTTCTAATTCTTCTCGGCGATTAAATCTGTTTCATCAGTCATTTTCGAATTCTTATGGTGGTTCGTTCAAGATTCTTTTTCTTTGATTATCATTTCATTTCATTCGTTCTTTCCAATCCAACCGGTGGTTCATGAAGACCTTCTCAAGTTTTGCGATATGTCACTTCTCAATCCTTTTCAAGAAGAATAAGTAGTATGCAAAATCCATTGTTGGTCATCAATTTAATTTGATGAAGGATAAGAATATAATAAATCTTATTCTTATTTCCTCAAAGTGATTAATCCTTTTCATCGGAGTTTGTTCTTCTTGAATAAATTCTAGTTCCAAGTGTTTTCATCTTTTCTTTTCCGGAGTTCAAATTTCCTCTGACATTTTGTCGGGACCTCCATTTAAATCATCGCAAGGCTCATCTTATTCGTTCATCCTTCATTCTATCTCATCATCCTTTTGTTACCGGAGTTCTTCATGGCGGATCTTCATGATTTAATTCATTCTTCAAGAGTTCATCAAGATTTTGTTGGTGGAGTTCAAGTGTCACATCCTAGCTATTTCATGCATTAGAGTGTTACATCATGTCTATTTTTCTCAACAGAAACTTGAAATAGGGATGACAGAACCCCCAGCCCCCTCTGAAACCAACTAGGGTTTACTAAAAATATTTTCAATGAACCTGAAATGCCCTTCTAAAATGTCCATCATTTTTGCCTTGGTTCAGAGCCTCTGCCAAAAGTGGTGCACAATTTTCTAGGTCATCCTAAGGTTTTCGAATTAAATCATAAGTATTTGAGTTTGGGCATTTGAATTATATAAATTATTTTAAATTCTCAAATAATCCCAAACTAAAATGTTCCATGCTGGATATATTCCAGTTAGTGGCCATGAGCAGTTTGGTGATTTTTGGAGTTGTCTAGCTATTTTTAGAAAGTCCACAAAGTTACAGAATAAATAAAAAAGATAAATAAAAGAGAGAGAGAGAGGGAACTAACCTGGCTGCCCAACTAGCCAGCCCACCTAGCCGGCCCAGCCCAGCAGCCGCTCCAGCGAGCTGCTTGCCTTCGCCAGGCAGGCAGGCAGGTGCTCGACGGCGGCACCAGCGCGCGCCACACAGCTGCCCGCCGCCCTGCTTCCTCCCCTCGCCTCTCTGCTGGCCTGGACGACCTCCACGTCGTGCCCCGAACCCCCTGGACACCTCACTCGCTCACCTGCCTCTCTCCCTCACTCTCCCATGCCATGGCCGACGCCACCGCAGCCGCACCGTCGCCGTAGTCGCGCTCTCCGTCGTTCCTGCGCCGTGCCGTCGTGTCCAGGAGCTCCGCCGCCCTCCTCTTCTTCGAGCTAGCCGAGCCCCGAGCGCTCGCTTGCCCCGAAGCCTCTGCACCGACCTCGCCCGACTCCGCCGTCGCCGGAGATCCCCTTCGACGTCACCGCCGCACCAGCTCGTCCCCGACCGCGCCGTTTGCTTCCTTGAGATCGCCGTGAGCCCAGCTACCTCTCCCCCCTTTCCTTTCTCGCTTCCGAACCCCGTAGCGACTGCACGAAGCTCACCCGCACGCGCCGCCGTGGAGCTCGTCGCCAACGTGACTCCGGCCACCCACTGGCCACACCACCATGTCCAACGCACTCACCGCACTCGCAGGAACCCGTAGCACCTCACCACGAGCCTCGCCGTGTCCCGTAGCTTCGGGTTCATCATCACCCGAACTCCGGCGACTGCCAAGATCGTCGCTGGCGCCGTTTCCGGCCACCCCGAGCTCAACCAACACCACCAAGAGTTGCGGCTTGCTCCCAGCTACACGTAGATACCCTCCGCGGCTCCTTTGGTCGCCGGAATGCACAGAACCACTCTCGCCGCCGCATTCGGCCTCACCGGCGGTTAAACGCCGGCGAGTTGACCCCGCTAACCCCTCGTTTGACCACGGGTGGGCGCAGTTTGACCCCCCTGGGTCAATGACAGGTGGGGCCCAGCCCTGTTAACTAATCAGGATTAGTTTTAATTAATATTTAGTTAAACTAATTACACTGACACACGGGACCCACTAGTCAGGGTTGACCTGGACTGTTCTGTTGACCGCTGATGTCATCCTGACGTAATGCTGACGCAATAATTTATTTACTACAATTATTTTTATACAGGAAATTCCAGTAAATACCACAAACTTTAAAAAATCATAGAAATTAATCGGTAACTCCAAATGCAAAGTTTTATATATGAAAAATGATCAGAAAAATCCAATCTATCTATCTGTACTGGTTTCATGCATGTTTAAGCAAGCTAACCTGATGTTTAGTGCAGAACAAGATAAAGCACTTAAAGGGGCCATTTATGAGTTTGAAACTTGAATCTTTGATTCAAAATGGTTCAAACCCATCTGGTCTTAGTTGCATTAGCCTAATACACTCATTTTGCCATGTCTCATGCATGCATCATATTGTTGCATATTGTTTGGTGATGTTGTGTATCGGTGCTCTTTGCGGCAGGATCTGCCCCCGAGGAGTACCACAATTACCCTAGCAAAGATCAATATCAGTGCATCGACCCATCAGGCAAGCAACCAACCATTTGATCATATCGATACAATCCCATGTTCTCGCTTCTGCTCTCTTTTACTGCACTAAGACAACGCGATTCAAACTGCTGAGTGCTACGGTAGTTGAACCCATTTCCTCTGCATGACCTGTCATTGCCACAGTAACTAGATGAAACCCACTAGCATGTGTAGGAGTTGATTGAGCTATATGTATGTGTTGTTCATACCTTACTATGCCTGCTATGCTTAGAGTCGTGTCAGGTCTGGTTCATCTGGGTGATGGGCTGGAGTGAAATGATCATGCCGGTAATGAGGGTGATGTGTTGAACACGATTTGGTAAAGGAATCGATGAGAGGCCATGTAGGAGTACATGGTGGGTTGTTTCATTGAAGCCGACCTTAAGCACTGAGATCTGTATGTGTGATTTAAGATTCAGCTACTACCATGCATTGGGCCCAAAACCAATGGACCCTCTCGGCTTCTTATTCACCCTAGTCCTTTGTCCAGGAGTTGCAAGTAGTTTCTGGTGTTTGTAGCTTACTGGAGGCCGTGGGCAGCGCTGACCCGCGGGGTGGGCTGTGATGCGGTAGGTATGGGGCCGGGTATGCCGGGCACCCGTTAGGTGTCTCGGAACCCTGTACACATCGTTCGGGGCCGTATGTGGAAACCTCGGCCGGACTCCCCGTGGATGGAACCTGAATAGGCGATAAACCTGGACTAGAGACTTAGGTGTTTAGGTAGGTCGTGGCCGACACCCACGTTGGGCTTCCGCTTGAAGGTTGCCGAGTACATGTCGTGTAAACGGCGGTAAGTGGTGAGAGCGTGTATGAAGAAGTACACCCCTGCAGGGTTAACATTATCTATTCGAATAGCCGCGTCCGCGGTAAAGGATTACTTGGTTGCCTATACAGTTCATAGACAAGTAAATGGATACTAATAAAATCCTCAAGATAAGCGTGAGTGCCGAGGATGGCTCTTCCGTAGGAAGACGGAGGTCGATCCTCGGTAGTGTATTGAGTTGGTGTGTAGTGAACTCGTGTGTGCAAAACCATTTCAAGTTGGTGTCTCATAGGATAGATTAGCCAAGAGTCAAAGCTGGCTTGCTGCAATAACCCCACCAACCCTTCTTGATAATGTGCATGTATGTAGGATCTGATGTAAGTCTTGCTGAGTACCTTTGTACTCATGTTGCTTTAATTTACATTTTTCAGAAGACGCTGCAACCCCTTCTGATGGGTTCTTCGTAGACGTTGACATCGATGAGTAGACTGAGGCCCAGGTGGTGATCCTGTGCTTGTGAAGGACCATGTAGTATAGCCAGGCTTCCCAAGCCTCTTTTATTTTACTACTTGTCTGTACTCAGACAAGTTACTTCCGTTGTTGGCTTGTATGTCTGTATGACTTGAATGCCGGGTCGTGTGACCCGTACTTGTGTGTATGATATGTATGGCTCTCTGAGCCTTTAAATAAAGTACTTGTGTCGTAGAGTCATGTTGTGATGCCTTGTTGTATTTGCACATATCGAGCATATTGTGTGTATGATTGAAATGCTTGGTATGTGTGGGATCTGACTATCTAGTTGTTTATCCTTAGTAGCCTCTCTTACCGGGAAATGTCTCCTAGTGCTTCCACTGAGCCTTGGTAGCTTGCTACTGCTCCGGATCACTTAGGCTGGCCGGCATGTGTCCTTCTTCGTTCCTGTGTCTGTCCCTTCGGGGAAATGTCACGCGATGGATACCGGAGTCCTGTTAGCCTGCTACAGCCCGGTTTACCAGAGTCCTGCTAGCCCAGTGCTACAGCCCAGATTCACTCGTTGATGACCGACACGTTCGATGCTGGGTCATGGATGCATGTCCCTGTAAGTTTGAGCCACTTTGGGTTCACGACTAGCCATGTCAGCTCGGGTTCTTTGTCATATGGATGCTAGCGGCACTATCATATACGCGAGCCAAAAGGCACAAATGGTCCCGGGCTAGGTAAGTTGGCACCCGTGGGAATACCGTGCGTGAGGCCGCAAAGTGATATGATGTGTTACATGCTAGATCGATGTGGCATCAAGTCGGGGTCCTGACAT
Source organism: Triticum aestivum (assembly GCF_018294505.1). NCBI lineage: Eukaryota > Viridiplantae > Streptophyta > Magnoliopsida > Poales > Poaceae > Triticum > Triticum aestivum. The sequence goes on from NC_057813.1 coordinate 162,023,503, forward strand.
CAAGTATCTTTTCTTCTTGCATCTCTAAGTGCAATTAATCCTCTGTATTCTTTTGAAGTGGAGTTTTGCAGTTCTTCGTTCTTCTCAGATATTCAAATCCATTCAATCCCTCTAAATTATTTTCATTCAATTTTCTTTCAATTCTTTCCGGAGGTTTTGTGTCATGTCTTCATCAAGTATCTTTCCATCCTCTCAAGCTCGTGTTCTATTCATCCATGTTTCAGCCGGAGTGCTACCAAAATCTTTCAGTCTTATTCGTTTCTTATCTCGTTCTAACCGGAGTTGTTTCATAGTCTATCTGATTCCGTGAGCTTTCGGTTCTCGTCATTCTCGTCGTTCCTCTCTTCTTCTCGAGTGCTCTCGATTCATTGCTTCTTCTCTCAAGTTCTTGTTTCACCTCATCTCTTTTCCCTTCCGTCTCGGTCCTAAGATCTCGGGACAAGATCTCTTGTTAGTGGAGGAGTGTTGTAACGCCCTGGATTCGATGCTCCAGGTGTCTGCCAGTTATTCGCCGTTGTTACCATGTCATTTGCTTGCGTGTTGCATTTTATCATGTCATCATGTGCATTTCATTTTGCATACGTGTTCATCTCATGCATCCGAGCATTTTTCCCGTTGCCGTTTTGTAATCTGGCACTCCTATGCCCTCCGGCGTTCCCCTTTTGTCTCTGTTGTGAGCGGGTGTTAAACTTTCTCAGAATGGCCCGAGGTTTGCCAAGTGGCCTTGGTATAGCACCGGTAGACCGCCTGTCAAGTTTCTTGCCATTTGGAGTCCGTTTGATACTCCAACAGTTAACCGCGTAGCTCAAAACCCCCCTTTCTCTTTGCAGCCCACCACCCTTCCAAAGTTGCCCAAAAACCCATCTAACTCCCCTCCATGCTCTCGGTCGTTCGATCACGATCGCGTGGCCGAAAACCGCTCCCCATTTGGACTCTCCTAGCTCTTGGAACCTATATAAAGGCCCTCCCCTTCCATTTTCGCGGATGATTCCAACCTAACCCTAGCAGTCTTCCTCCTCGCACCGCCGGACATGTCCATCCGCGCCGGACATGTCCGCCGGACACGTCGCTCCGACGAATCAGCCGCCGCCACCTCAGCACCGCCGCCTTCGCGCCCAATAGGAAGCCGCCACCTCACCCGCGCCCTCCATCTCGCTCCTCCGCGCCCGCCGCCGGCCCGCGGGGCCCGAGACCGGCCCGCCAAAGCCGCGACCGGGCCCGCGCGCCGCCCGGCTCCTGCGCCGCCCGCGCCCGCTTTCCCTGCCGCCGGTCGCCGTGCCCGCCACCGGCGAGCGCCGCTGCCAGCACCGCCCTCCACCGCCTCGCCTCGGCCTCCGCCGCCGCCGCCCGGCCCCCACGGCCTGCGCCCGGCCACCCCGACCGGCGCCGCCGCGCTGCCCCTCCCCTTCTCCGCCCGGCCTCTCGGCCTCCCGAGCTGCCCCGCCGCCACTCCTCCCAGCGGGTCGCCGCCGCCGCCTCCCGCGGGTCGCCGCCGCCACGCGCCACCAGATCCGGGCCGGCGCCGCCCGGATTCGGCGCCCCCATCCCCGGCCTCCTCCGGCCACCGCGCCGTCCGTCTCCGGCGAGGTTTCGGCCATCCTCGGGATCCGCGCTCTGGATCCAGATCTGCACCGAAGGTTAACTTTCCCCCTCCGAAAATTCCACTGTCCCGAATATTTTGACATTATCATGCCATGTTCAACGCATCATATCTCTGCATCCGTAGCTCCGTTTCGTGCGTGTAATATGTCAGATTGTTCGCCTCGACGAGTACATCATTGCATTCCATTGTGCCATGTTCATCTGAGCTCATCTTGATGCATGAATCATCGTTGCAAGAGTGCTTCATAATGTTGTCTGCTGTCTGTTAACAGAACATGCACTTTTGTCATTTTTGCCATGATTGATGTGTGCATCCTATGAGGTTGATCTCTTCATGTGTTTTGAACTATGCCATGTCTTCTTTACATAGGTGCTTACCATGTATTTTTGTGATCAATGTGGTGACTAGCACAAGCATGCAAACTAGGCTTCATGATATTGCTGATTCAGTCCCTGTTCTGTTGTTATTTTGATGCCATGTAAACTTGATGCTACAGAGAGATCCATGCATATTTTGAGATACTTCAGTAAGGATGTTTTGAACATATGGTTATGCTCTAACCATTCATGCCCCTGTTTGCAATTATGGAGTAGTCTAGCATGTCATTTTCGTGCTATACTTTTGCTTCAAAATGTTTCCTGGCAGATTGTTTACATGTTATTCAATTTTTCCAAGGTTTTTGTAGTTGATCCTTGCATGCTATGAACTTGTTCTTGCCTTGGTTTGTTTCATAAACATGTCTTCTTGATGATGTTATGCTTATCTTGTCATGCAATGACTTATGGTGAGTGAATCGAGCTTGTTAAGTAGGGTACTTGTTGCTGTTTTGCTAGGCTGAATCTGTTATTTCGTGATGCTATGTAAACCTGCTGCTACAAGTCATTCTATGCATAATCTGGAGATGGTCACTAGGGGTGTTTTGTTCTACATGTCATGCTCTATCCATCCATGCCCCTGGTTGCATTTATGGCCTGCTGTAGATTGTTGTTTCCTTGCTCCAAAGTTGCTATACAATGTTGTTGTCAGCCTGTTAACATTAAGTTCAGTTGTTGCCATGATTGTTGTTAGTGACCCATGCACCCTATGAACTTGCTATTGCCATGCTTAGCTTCAAACATGTCTTCTTACTGTTGGTTTCCTTGCCATGCCATTTATTGCTCTGTGGTGAGCTGCACAAGCTCACCAACATGCCTTCGTATCGTTGTTCCTGCCATGTTTGAATCTGTATTATAACTTGCTATGTTTACATGGGTGCCATCATATTTTCTGATACTTTTTGGCTCATGGTCAGTAAAGGACATTTGATCTATGCATTTAGTAGTATCATTCCATGCCTTTGTTTGCCATGATAAGTTCCTGTAACATGTTGTTTGATAGCTCTAAACATTGCAACCTGATATTATTTTCTGCAAAGTCTGAGCTATTATTATTTGCAATCTTGCCATGTGTGTTTGAGCATGTTCTAGTGATTTCTAGAGATAGCTCAGTGTTCATGTTTTGTTATGCTTTACATGTACATCATGCCCATGCCTTTTGTTTTCATATTGTGGTACTGTAGCATGTTGTTTTGGTGCTTGCACTATGCCTAGTTGCTGTTTTGGACAAATTGTTGCTATAACTTGTTTCATGTGTGTGTTGAACCGTTGCTCCGTTTTGAGTGTGCTCTATATGAAACTTGCTTAGAATTGCATGTAGTTCCATATTATCATGTTGCACCCTTGTTTTGAGGTGTTTTGCTTGATGTTTGGGTGCATTTTGTATCAATGCCATGTTTAACTGGTTTTGCTCATATCTTCTAGGCCGTAGCTCCGAACTAAATGAACTTTATATGTAACTTGACTAGAATCTCGTGTAGATCATCTTGGTGCATCGTAACTTGCTGTTTAACAACTCAAACATAAGGTTTATTCAGATCTGTACCAATTTCTAAAATTGCATATGAGGATTTACCGGAATTGTTATATGTTGCTTCCGGCCCCATTTAAACTTGCCTTGATGTGTTGTTCTTGTTTGCGTCATCCCTTGCCATGAGTAGCTTCATGTAGCTTTTTCATGCATCATGCTTGTTGTGCATCATGCCTTGTTCTTGTGTGGTGTGTTTACCGTGTTGTGTGCTTCTTTTCGATAGTTCCTGTTTTGTTGCGATCATGAGGATTCGTTCGTCTACGCTTGGTTCGGCTTCATCCGTTCGTCTTCTTCATGGACTCGTTCTTCTTCCTTGCGGGATTTCAGGCAAGATGACCGCTACCCTGGATCTCACTACTATCATTGCTATGCTAGTTGCTTCGTTCTATCGCTTTGCTGCGCTACCTATCACCTGTTTATCAAGTCTCCCATATTGCCATGAACCTCTAACCTTTGATACCTTTCCTATGCAAACCGGTGTTTGGCTATGTTACCACTTTGCTCAGCCCTCTTATAGCATTGCTAGTTGCAGGCGAAGTTGAAGATTGCTCCATGGTGGACAGGATTTTGGTTGGGATATCACAATATCTCTTATATTATTTAATGCATCTATATACTTGGTAAAGGGTGGAAGACTCGGCCTTATGCCTGGTGTTTTGTTCCACTCTTGCCACCCTAGTTTCCGTCATACCGGTATTATGTTCCCGGATTTTGCGTTCCTTACGCGGTTGGGTGATTTATGGGACCCCCTTGACAGTTCACTTTGAATAAAACTCCTCCAGCAAGGCCCAACCTTGGTTTTACCATTTGCCTCACCTAGCCCTTTTTCCCTTGGGAGTCGCGCTCTCGAGGGTCATCTTTATTTTACCCCCCCCCCTGGGTCAGTGCTTGTCTAAGTGTGGGCCCAAACCGAGCGATGTCCGGCGCCCCTCGGCAATCATGGTCTATGCCAACCCGACGTCTTGCTCATCCGGTGTGCCCTGAGAACGAGATATGTGCAACTCCTATCAGGATTTGTCGGCACAGCGGGAGGCTTTGCTGGTCTTGTTTTACCATTGTCGAAATGTCTTGTAAACCGGGATTCCGAGTCTGATCGGGTCTTCCTGGGAGAAGGTATATCCTTCGTTGATCGCGAGAGCTTATCATGGGCTAAGTTGGGACACCCCTGCAGGGTATAATCTTTCGAAAGTCGTGTCTGCGGTTATAGGCAGATGGGAATTTGTTAATGTCCGGTTGTAGATAAGTTGACACCAGATCCGAATTAGAACAAATCAACCGTGTGTGTAGCCGTGATGGTCTCTTTTTGGCGGAGTCCTGGAAGTGAACACGGTTTCTGGGTTATGTTTGACGTAAGTAGGGGTTCAGGATCACTTCTTGGTCATTGCTAGCTTCACGACCATTCCGTTTGCTCTCTTCTCGCTCTTATTTGCGTATGTTAGCCACCATATATGCTTAGTCGCTGCTGCAGCCTCACCACTTTACCTCTTCCTTTCCCTTTAAGCTTTGCTAGTCTTGTTACCCATGGTAATGGGATTGCTGAGTCCTCGTGGCTCACAGATTACTACAACAACAGTTGCAGGTACAGGTTGTGTGATGATCATGACGCGAGAGCGATGCTTGCTTGTTTGGAGTTCTTCTTCTGCTTCTTCTTCGATCAGGGGATAGATTCCAGGTTGGCAGCCTGGGCTAGTAGGGTGGATGTCGTTTGAGTTTCTGTTTGTGTTTCATCCGTAGTCGGATGATGCTCTTATGTATTGTGATGTTGTATTTGTGTGGCATTGTATGCCTCTTGTATGTATCCCCATCTATTATGTAATGTTGATGTATTGATATCCACCTTGCAAAAGCATTTCAATATGCAGGTCTATCCTTGGTGGGACCTTCGAGTTCCTTTTGGATAGGGTCACATATTGGGCGTGACAGGACGATGCCGGCTCCCAAGCCGGTGCGCATCTTGGATCCGTCAAAGTGCATTCGCCAATGAGTGGGTCGGGTGTTGTTGGCAGGTACTGAGTTTCGGCCCAGTCGACAAGGAAGTCGGCCAGCACTTGGGACTTGATGGCGGTGCGACGCTGGTAGAAGATAGTGTAAGGAGCCAACGCAATGGCCCACTTGACTACCCGGCCAGATGCATCCCGACTGCCCATGATCTAGACAAGCGGGGCGGTGCAAACGACCATGATGGGGTGCTCTTGAAAGTAGGGCTTGAGCTTCTTGGCGGCAAAGTATACGCCATAGCACATCTTCTGGTAGTGGGGGTAATTCTGCTTTGAGGTCAACAGTACTTCACTCGGGTAATACACCGGCCTCTAGACTAGCTGAGCTCTGCCTTCCTCTGGGAGCTGAACCACGATGACAGTGCTGACCACCCGGCTAGTTGCGGCAATCTAAAGGAGCATGGGCTCTTTCTTAGTCGGTGCTGCCAGGACAGGCGTGGTCAACATCTTCTTCAGCTTGTGAAAAGCTTTGTCCACCTGGTCGTTCCACTCGAAGTGAGTGGATTTCCTCATGAGATGATATAGGGGGAGAGCCTTCTTCCCTAGCCGACTGATGAAGCGGTTAATGGAGGCTAGGCATCCGGTGAACTTTTGGACATCTCGAAGCCGGGTGGGAATATCCATCCTCTCTATGGCCTTGATTTTCACTGGGTTGCACTCGATGTCGCGTTTAGAGACCAGGAAGCCTAGGAGCTGGCCGGCTGGTACTCCGAACACGCATTTCTCAGGGTTGAGCTTGATCTGAAATTGGCCCAAGTTGTCAATGTTTCCTTGAGATCTTCTAGCTAGGTGTTGCGCTTTTGCGTCTTCACCACAATATCGTCTATGTAGACGTGGGCATTTCTGCTGAGTTGCTTGAGGAGGCATTTCTGCATGCAACACTCAAAAGTGGCACCAGCATTTCTCAAGTCGAATGTCATAGTTAGGTAGGAGAAAGCTCCGAATGGTGTGATGAAGGCGGTCTTCAGGCAGTCGACTGGATCCAACTTGATTTGATGGTAACCTGAGTAGGCATCCGAGAAACTCAACAGCTCACATCCGGCTGTGGAGTCTATCACTTGGTCAATCCAGGGAAAAGCAAACATATCTTTGGGGCAAGCTTTGTTGAGGCTGGTATAATCTATACACATGCGCCATTTCTTGTTCTTCTTCAGTACAAGGACTGGGTTGGCAAGCCATTCTGGAAAGAACACCTTCATATGAAGCCGGCTGCCAGAAGCCGGGCTATCTCTTCACCAACAATTCTTCTCTTCTCCTCCGACAGTCGGCGGAGGGGCTGTTTGACTGGTTTTGCATCTTCTCGGACATGTAGCTTGTGCTCGGCGAAATCCGTCGGAACACCCGGCATGTCCTTGGGGGACCATGCAAAGATATCCCTATTTTCACGGAGGAAATCGACGAGCTCGCTTTCCTATTTGATGTCCAGGTTTGCTCCTAGAACAACAAACCTCTCCGGGTGCTCTGGGTCCAGAGGTATCTTCTTTGTTTCCTTGGCCAACAGGAAGGAGCCCTGAGCTTCTGACTCCTTGGGATCAGACGACAGGTCCGGCTGCTTGTCGGGCATGGCCACAACCCGGTCGAGGATCTTCTTCTCAACAGCAATCACGAGGGACTCGGCCAGCCGGCTGCTGGCTGTAGCACAGGCAGAGGATTTCTTGTAGTCTCTAACTATGGTGATGATGCCCTTGGAGATTCGGGTGAGCCAATGGCACTTCCGGGTTTTTTGGCTGGACGGCTTCGCGCCGTTGTGGAACTTGCAAAGGGCATCAAGGGTTTGCTCGTAGGAGAAAGTCGGCTGCCAAGCCGGGCTGCCTCCTTTCGGACACTTGGGCATAGGCTGCCCTTCAGGCTGCTCGTCTTCGACCGTCGCCACTTGTCGACTGGTGGAAATCGGAATCGGGGCCTTGCGCTTGTTGTCATTCTGGTGCGGACACCGATTGGAGTCGCTAGTCGGCGTTTTTGGAGCCGGAGGGAGCACCTTTCCAGAGGCGTCCACTCGGAGCTCGGTCTTCATCGAGTCGGCCATGGCATACTTGTCTGCTATGATCAGCAGCTCGTCGAGTGTAGCCGGCTCGCTGCAGAGAAGTCGGTGCTTGAGGAGGGTGCCCTCTCGGCACCCGGCGGTGAAGTACTCTATTGCTTGCACCTCGTGCACCCCTTTGCAGGAGTTTTGGAGCTCGGCCCAGCGCGTCAGGTAGTCGCAGCTGGACTCGGTCGGGCCTTGGACACAAAGGGAGAGCTGACGTGGCTTGCGTGCCCGATTGTACATGTTGGTGAAGTTGCGAATGAAGACTTCCGTGAAGTCCAGCCAGCTGTTGACGCTGTAGGGCTTGAGGCTGTTTAGCCAGGTGTGTGTCGTGCCTTGAAGCATGAGAGGGACGTACTTCACGGCAACGCGCTTGTTGTCGTTCCCTGTGCTGACTGCAGTGGAGTAGTCTATCAACAGTTCTTCTAGCTTCACCGAGCCGTTATATTTTGGCGTGTCTCTTGGGAGCGAGAACCCTCTGGGGAAAGGCTCGTCGTGAATGCTGGGGCCGAAGCAAGGCAGGCCGACATCGTCTTCTTCTTCTAGAGCCAGGCGGTCGATCCGATGGCGGGCATCATTCTCACCGATTCCTTCGTGGCGGCCCAGCCGGCCGCTGAGCATCGGGTGCGTGACAGGCGGCGGAGTGGGATGTCTCTCCCCGCGGGGCGGAGGAGGAAGAGGGTTGTTTCCTCGTCGCTCCTCAACTCGGGGGTGACCTTCTGCGTCGCGCTCGATGGTGAGGCATGTCCGACTATGGCTAGCAGTCGGCTCCTTGTCTTTTCGCTCACGGGCACCGCCTGCAGTCGGCGTCCGGGATGCCGCGCCGTGCTCTCGGCATGGGGGAGGACTCTCAGCGCGGGCGCCGGCTTCATGCCGCTCTGTTGCCGCGTCGATCAGCTGCTAGACACTTCTGGTCATGCAGTGAAGCTCGTTGCCCTCCAGCCCTTCCAGCTCGTCTACTGCCGCCTGGGTGGCACGTAGGTTCTTGAGTGGCGTGGCGTAGACTGGGCGGTCAGCACCCAGCATGCTGGCGATGGCCGCACCATGCTTCTTGATAATGCCAATCCGGCTAGGTCCGCCAGCAGGCGGCGTGCCAGAGGCGGCACGATCAACTTCGCGCTGGTAAGCCTCGGTGAGGCGTCTCATGGAGGCTATCTTCTTGCCGTTCTCGATGAGGGCAAGGCGGTGGGCCTCCAGTGTGTCGGCGTCAGCGTCAGCCGGGATGGGGGCAGACAGGTCATGCAGCGCCATCTGTAAGGTGTCGTGGACGTTTCCGCCAGAGGTGGTGCCGTGACTGATGACCAGCACCTCAGTGATGGTGCCGCCGCCGATGTCGGCACGAGGAAGGGGGTCGTCAATGACCACCACATTGGTGGGGAAGGCGTCAAGCAATGCCGTGTTAGAGTCGACAAGAATCGGGTCGGTGGAGCCAGTCGACTCCAGGTCGGAGGTGCGCTCCTTGGTGATGTCAAGCTTGCCAAGGAAGTCGACGAGGCAGCTCTCGGAGCTGGTGGCACCCGTGCCTAGCGCAGGCTCGTCGGAGAGGCGGACCTCGCCGAGAAGATCGGCGAGGCAACTCGTTGTACAGGCATCGTCGACGCCATGCAGCACGTCGGGGCAAGCGCCATCGGGCGTGCCAGGTTGGCTACACTCGCTAGGAAGGAAGAGGGTTCTCGTCCAGAGCAGGTCTCCGGACGACGGTGTACCTAGCCCCACGGTGGGTGCCAAATGTCGGGTGGTAGGTGCGACATATGCCAACGGGTGGCTAATCATTGTGAGGCCAGTAAGACATCGCCGATGCCTGGAAACGGGATAAGGCGAAGACATGCACGCCGGCGAATCTTACCCAGGTTCGGGGCTCTCCATGGAGATAACACCCCTAATCCTGCTCTGCGGGGTCTCCGCATGATCACTAGATCAACAAGTAGCTACAAGATGCTCCTTGAGCTGTTTTGCTAGAGGAAGAAGAAGGGCAAGGCTAGCTCTCCTCTTCTCTCTATGTGGTGTCTAAAACTCTAAGAGAACAACCTTTTGCATGGGTGCCCTGTGGGTTTATATAGGCCTACCCCCTAGGTGTACAATGGTAATCCGGCTGGATGCGGGTCCAGGCTGTCAGTGTATGTAATCGCCGGCTTCTCCACCGACCACTGGGGCCTACCGACTAGAGGGTCCCGCCGACTGCCGGCCTCTTTGTCGACAGGCCTGGTCCACCGCCCGGGGGTCTTGTCGGCTGCTGGTTACTGTAGCCTTACTCCTGGTGACGATGGCTTTGTCGGGATAAGCATGGCTACAGTGCCGCCGCCTGGTAGGCATTCATTGTAGCCTTACCCCATCTTATCTGCTTAATGGTGCTCAAACTTCCAGGGCGGGGATAGGCCGACTGCTAGGTGTCGGCCTCCCCCCAGGCCGACTGGTCAAGTCCAGCCGCCTTCTAGTATCTCTCTAGCAGGAGGGGCCCACCGCCTGCGGGTCGTATTGACAGCCTGTCATGGGTGATGTCATGGTCAACGTGGCAACAGTGTCGCGCCAGACGGGGAGTGGCCGCCCCGTACGGTGCACTGTGGTCACGCTCGCTCCGGGATTCGGGGGTGGCAAGCTTCACTGTAGCCACGCCCTGTCTTATCACCATTATGTGGGTACAAACTTCGAGGGTATGGGTCAGGACGCCTGCTAAGAGTCGGCCACCCTGGTGGCCGGCTGCTAGGAGTCGGCCCTCTTCGAGAGAGCTCTTAGAGCCTCGCCGCCTTCCAGCAGCCGGCCGATGGGATAGCCGGCCAAGAGAAGGCGCCCATGCGTCTTGGATGTTTGAGGGCTCAGTCGGCCCGATATTTTTTGAAGAGCCAAGGGGAGCCGGTTAGGCTACCATGGTCATTTACTCCGACAAAAGCGCTCAAAATCCTCATCATCTTTTTTCTTGGATGGCTTAGGAGGAAAATCCATGGGTTTCTGAGCCCATGGTTCTCTTTCTTTACTATGCTTCCTAGCAACGAAGTCTCTCTTATCATAACATTGATTCTTTGATTGTGGGTTGTCAAGATCAACAGCAGGTTCAATCTCTACATCATTGTTATTACTAGGTTGAGCATCAACATGAACATCATCATTAACATTATCACTAGGTTCATGTTCATTACCAGATTATGTTTCAGCATCAGAAATAAAAATTTCATTCGGATTCTCAGGGGTGTCAACAACAGGTTCACTAGAAGCATGCAAAGTCCTATAATTTTTCTTTTCCTTTTTCTTTTTCTTAGGAGGACTAGGTGCATCAACATTAGTTCTCTGAGAATCTTTCTCAACTCTCTTAGGATGGCCCTCGGGATACAGAGGTTCTTGGGTCATTCTACCACCTCTAGTCATGACTCTAACAACATTATCATTATTCTTGTTATTTAATTTGTTAAGCAAATCATCTTGTGCCTTAAGTACTTGTTCTACTTGAGTGGTAACCATGGACGCATGTTTACTAATAAGCATAAGATCACCTTTAACTTTAGACATATAATCACTCAAGTGTTCAACGATATAAGCATTACATTTCAATTGTCACCAACATAAGCATTGAAGACTTCTTGTTTAACAATAAAATCATCAAACTCATCCAAGCATTGACTAGCAAACTTAGTAGATGGGATTTCACACTTATCAAATCTGTAGAGAGAAGTTACCTTTACTACCTGTGTCGGGTGATCAAGACCATGTATTTCTTCAATAGGTGATAAATTCTTAACATCTTCAGCTTTAATACCTTTTTCTTTCATAGATTTCTTTGCCTCTTGCATATCTTCAGGCCTGAGAAATAGAATACCCCTTTTCTTCAGAGTTGGCTTAGGAGTTGGTTCAGGAAGTGTCCAATCATTATCATTACACAATATATTATTCAATAGCAATTCAGCTTGCTCAACAGTTCTTTCCCTAAAAACACAACCAACACAACTATCCAGGTGGTCTCTGGAAGCATCGGTTAGTCCATTATAAAAGATATCAAGTATTTCATTTCTCTTGAGAGGATGATCAGGCAAAGCATTAAGTAATCAGAGAAGCCTACCCCAAGCTTGTGTGAGACTCTCTTCTTCAATTTGCACAAAATTAAATATTTCCCTTAGGGCAGCTTGTTTCTTATGATTGGGGAAATATTTTGTATAGAAGTAATAAATCTTATCCTGGGGACTACACACACAACCAGGAGCAAGAGAACTAAACCATATCTTAGCATCACCCTTTAATGAGAAAAGAAACAATTTAAGGATATAATAATAGTGAATTTTTTCCTCATCAGTGAATAGGGTGGCTATATCATTCAATTTAGTGAGATGTGCCACAACAGTTTCAGATTCATAGCCATAGAAAGGATCAGATTCAACCAAGGTAATTAACTCGGGATCGACAGAGAATTCATAATCCTTATCAGTAACACAGATAGGTGAGGTAGCAAAAGCAGGGTCATATTTCATTCTAGCATTCAGAGACTTTTCTTTTAGCTTAGCTAACAGTTTCTTAAGACCATATCTATCATTGCAAGCAAAAAGGTCTCTAGCAGTTTCTTCATCCATAACATAACCCTCATGCACAATAGGCAATTCATATCTAGGGGGAGAATCTTCATCATCACTTTCATTAATATCATCAGTTTCAATAATTTCATTCTCTCTAACCCTAGCAAGTTGTTCATCAAGAAATTCACCTAATGGCACATTATTATCAAGCATAGAAGTAGTTTCATCATAAGAATCATGCATAGCAAAAGTGGCATCATCAATAACATGCGACATATTAGAATCAATAGCAGGTGCAGGTGTCGCAAGTTTACTTAAAACAGAAGGTGAATCAAGTGCAGAGCTAGATGGAAGTTCCTTACCTCCCCTCGTAGTTGACGGAAAAATCTTGGTTCTTTCATCTTTCAAATTCCTCATAGTGATCAACAGATATAAGTCCCAAGTGACTCAAAGAATAGAGCTATGCTCCCCGGCAACGGCGCCAGAAAAAGGTCTTGATAACCCACAAGTGTAGGGGATCGCAACAGCTTTCGAGGGTAGAGTATTCAACCCAAATTTACTGATTCGGCCCAAGGGGAGCCAAAGAATATTCTCAAGTATCAGCAGCTGAGTTGTCAATTCAACCACACCTAAAAGACATAATATCCGCAACAAAGTATTTAGTAGCAAAGTAGTATGGAAGTAACGGTAATGGTGGCAAAAGTAACAGTAGCAGTTTTGTAGCAATCGTAACAGTGGCAATGGATAAGTAACTAAGCAAAGATCAATATGTGAAAAGCTCATAGGAAATGGATCAATGATGGATAATTATGTCGGATGTAATTCATCATGCAATAGTTATAACATAGGGTGACACAGAACTAGCTCCAGTTCATAAATGTAATGTAGGCATGTACTCTGAATATAGTCATACGTGCTTATGCAAAAGAACTTGCATGACATCATTTCTCCTACCCTCTGTGGCAACGGGGTCCTATTGGAAACTAAGGGATATTAAGGCCTCCTTTTAATAGAGTACCGGACCAAAGCATTAGCACTTAGTGAATACACGAACTCCTCAAACTACGGTCATCACCGGGAAGTGTCCCGACTATTGTCACTCCGGGTTTTGCCGGATCATAACACGTAGTAGGTGACTGTAACTTGCAAGATAGGATCAAGAACTCACATATATTCATGAAAACATAATAGGTTCAGATCTGAAATCATGGCACTCGGGCCCTAGTGAAAAGCATTAAGCATGGCAAAGTCATAGCAACATCAATCTTAGAACATAATGGATACTAGGGATCGAACCCTAACAAAACTAACTCGATTACATGGTAAATATCATCCAAACCATCACCGTCCAGCAAGCCTACGATGGGATTACTCACACATGGCAGTGAGCATCATGAAATTGGTGATGGAAGATGGTTGATGATGACGATGGCGACGGATTCCCGTCTCTGGAGCCCCGAACGGACTCCAGAACAGCCCTCTCAAGGAAGATTAGGGCTTAGCGGCGGCTGTGTATCGTAAAATGTGATGGATACTTCTCTCTGATTGTTTTCTCCCCGAACGTGAATATATAGAGTTGGAGTTGAGGTCGGTGGAGGTCCAAGGGACCCACGAGGCAGGGGGCGCGCCCTGCACCCTCGTGGACACGGTGTGGGTCCCCCTCTAGTGATTCTTTCGCCAATATTTTTTATTAATTCCAAAATGTGACTCCGTGAAGTTTCAGGTCATTCTAATAACTTTTATTTCTGCACAAAAATAACACCATGGCAATTCTACTGAAAACAGCGTCAGTCCGGATTAGTTCCATTTAAATCATGCAAGTTAGAGTCCAAAACAAGGGTAAAAGTGTTTGGAAAAGTAGATATGCTGGAGACATATCAACTCCCCCAAGCTTAAACTTTTGCTTGTCCTCAAGCAATTCAGTTGACAAACTGAAAGTGATCAAGAAAAACTTTTACAAACTCTGTTTAATCTTGTTGTTGCAAATATGTAAAGCCAGCATTCAAGTTTTCAGCAAAGATTATGAACTAACCACATTCACAATAACACTTAGGTCTCTCATTTACTCATATCAATTGCATAATCAACTAGGGAGCAATAATAATAAATCACAGATGACAACACTTTCTCAAAACAATCATAATATGAAATAAGAAGATGGTATCTCGCTAGCCCTTTCTGAGACCGCAAAACATAAATGCAGAGCACGCCTGAAGATCAAGGACTGACTAGACATTGTAATTCATGGCAAAAGGGATCCAGTCACAGTCATACTCAATGTAAATTAATAATAATGCATACTAATGACAGCAGTGCTCTCCAACTAGTGCTTTTTAATAAGAGGATGATGACTCAACATAAAAGTAAATAGATAGGCCCTTCGCAGAGGGAAGCAGGGATTTGCAGAGGTGCCAGACCTCGAGTTTTGAAACAGAGATAAATAATATTTTGAGCAGCATACTTTGATTTTCAACATAACAACCAAGATATCTCAATATCTTCCATGCTACATACATTATAGGCGGTTCCCAAACAGAATAGTAAAGTTTATACTCCCCCACCACCAATGAGCACATTCCATGGCTAGTCCGAAACAATGGGTACCGTCCAACTAACAACAATCCTGGGGGAGTTTTGTTTGCAATTATTTTGGTTTGATTTGAGCATGGGACGGGGCATCCCGGTTACCGTCCATTTTCTCGTTAATGATTAGCGGCGTCCACTCATCGTGAGAATAACCCACCTAGCATGGAAGATATAGACAAACCTGGTTGATACATGAGCTATTCGAGCATACAAAACAAAATTTCATTTGAAGGTTTAGAGTTTGGCACATGCAAATTGACTTGGAACAACAGATAAATACCACATATAGGAAGGTATGGTGGACACATATGGAATAACTTTGGGGTTTATGGAAGTGGATGCACAAGCAGTATTCCCGCTTAGTACAAGTGAAGTCATGTACTAAATTTGTGAATGTACACAACGTTAGTATCAATTTGATGTCATCTAAACACTGTCGCTATGCTGGTACAGTTATATCTAGCTTCCTCATAAATTGTTCAATTTTTTATTTATTGTACATGACTAAGAATTTGTAGCGCTGTTGTAGTTACTTATAGCTTTTGATGTTTCAGAATTTGGTTGTTATCTTAGTAGCAATTTATTCATTTGCACATTGATCCTTTTGAGAAGATATGTCATAACTAACATGTTTCTTCAGTTTATCAAAATATGTATTTGGTGATTTTCTATGTTGTTAGAAACCCATTTCCCCTACAATTGTTACCGGTCTAGTTTTAAATATTATAGGACGAACGGAAGTGTTCTTACCTGGAGTGGGTTGATCAAGAGTGGCCATAGTCTTTGAAGATGTGCCTAGCAAAGCTTTGGAGCATGTATGAGGAAGAGAACATAGGTAGGCTTAGAGAAAGTGTTGTCAATGGTGAAGAATACTTGAAGATGCGGGATAAAAAGAGAAAGATGGAGAATGAGCTCAGATTTTTTTAATCAGACTTTGCTAAGATGGTGTTGGTGAAAGAGGACACACTTTCCCAGTTGGCCGGTGCAAAACAGGTTCTTACTGAACTGAAAGCAGAGGTCGATAAGACGAGCCTGGATGATCTTGATTAGGGAAATGAATATATTGTTCTAATATTTTTCTTATGAAGACGAACTAGCTATATGTTGTACTATGTTATTTTCAGGTTGCTATCGTACTATGATGTTAAAATATAGTTATGTGCCTGACATGAAATTGGCAAACAGTTGCTTGTTATGAAATGTGTATTTGCATAATACTAGAATTATTAATTATAAACTAATAAACTTGCTAAATGGGTCATGGAACTTTGCAAACGGTTCTTCCAGTAAAAGCGCTTGTGATGGATAGTCCGACGCCATACAATTTTCTTCATCAAATCGTGTGTGGTGTAGTTGAATAAAATCAAACGGTTAACCGAGGCAGAGCGTCTGTGAAAGTTACACCTATCTCACACAAGGCTATACATAAAACTGTGTGGGGTGTATATACGAATGGAAACGTTTTCCCTGGATTGACTGTGTGGGATGTACATACAAACAGAAATGTTTTCCCTGGATTGACTGTGTGGGATGTACATAAGAACGGAAACATATTCCTTGGATTGACTGTGTGGAATGTACATAACAAACAAAAACGTTTGTTTGGGACTGACTGTGTGAGGCATACTTACGAATGGAAGCGATTGGGTCTATACAAACGTATTTCATTGCTCACCCATCGCACATGACTTCATTTTGCCGAGCGTGTGTGCTAGGATGGCCTACCCCTGACGGTTTCTGGGTCGTGTGGGAAGGACCCCCCCCTATCGCAGTCACTCACTTGGGCGACGGTTCCAAACGCCATAGCAGTAAGGGGTTAAAAACCATTTGTATAGCACCTCGTTGTACTAGTGTTACCATCGGTGTCCATCTTCTTCTTGAAGATCCATTTATTCTCAATGGCTAGCCGATCATCGGGCAAGTCCACCAAAGTCCATACTTTGTTGTCATACATGGATTCTATCTCAGATTTTGTGGGCTTAAGCCATTTATCGGAATCTGGGCTCATCATAGCTTCTTTATAGTTCGTAGGTTCGCCTTGTCCAACACATGACTTCTAGGACAGGATTACCGTACCACTCTGGTGCGGTGTGTATTCTGGTCGACCTACGAGGTTCAGTAGTAACTTGATTTGAAGTTTTGTGATCATCATCATTAGCTTCCTCTCTAGTTGGTGTAGGCATCACGGGAACAATTTTCTCTGATGTGCTGTTTTCCAATTCGAGAGAAGGTACAACTACCTCATCAAGTTCTACTTTCCTCCCACTCACTTCTTTCAAGAGAAACTCCTTCTCTAGAAAGGACCCATTCTTAGCAATAAAGATTTTGCTTTCACATATGTGGTAGAAGGTATACCCAATAGTTTCTTTGGGGTATCCTATGAAGACGCACTTCTCCTCTTCGGGTTCGAGCTTATCAGGCTGAAGCCTTTTGACATAAGTGTCGCATCCCCAAACTTTTAAGAAATGGCAGCTTAGGTTTCTTGCCAAACCATAGTTTATACTGTGTCATCTCAATAGATTTAGATGGTGCCCTATTTAACATGAATGTGGCTGTCTCTAATGCATAACCCCAAAACGATAGTGCCAAATTGGTACGAGACATCATAGAATGCACCATATCTAATAAAGTACCATTACAACGTTCGGACACACCATTACGTTGTGGTGTTCCAGGTGGCATGAGTTGTGAAACTATTGCACATAGTTTCAAATGAAGCCAAACTCATAATTCAAATATTCGCCTCCACGATCAGATTATAGAAACTTTATTTTCTTGTTACGATGATTCTCCACTTCACTATGAAATTCTTTGAACTTCTCAAATGTTTTAGACTTGTGTTTCATCAAGTAGATATACCCATACCTACTCAAATTATCTGTGAAGGTCAAAAAATAACGATACCCGCCGTGTGCTTCAACACTCATCGGACCGCATACATGGGTATTGATGTCGCTAGAACTACGTCGGTATTTTCCCAAAGAGGAAGGGATGATGCAGTATAGCGACGGTAGGTATTTCCGTGATGAGACCAAGGCTATCGAACCAGTAGGAGAACCTCCTCACACGATGTAAACAACACCTGCACACAAATGACAAATACTCGCAACCCGGCGTGTTAAAGGGGTTGTCAATCCCTTTCGGGTACGGCGCCTCAAGATAGGCAAATAACATGAGGTAAAAGTGGTAGATTGGATCTAGTGGTTCTGGACTCTGCGGCGGCTGGAATTGATTTTCGTCGGCTCCCCTAGGGTTTCTAGAATATTTGGGTATTTATAAAGAAAAGAGGCGGTTCGGGGGGCACCCGAGGTGGGCACAACCCCCTAGGGCACGCATGGGCCCCCTGGCGCGCCCTGGTGGGTGTTGCTCCCCTCGAGCAGCCCCTCAAGTGCTTCCTTGGCCCATTGGCATTATTCTGGCCCAAAAAAATTCCTCCAGGAGTTGTGTTGCATTTGGACTCCGTTTGATATTGATTTCCTGCGATGTAAAAAACATACAGAAAACAATAACTGACACTGGGCACTATGTCAATAGGTTAGTACCAAAAAATGATATAAAATGACTATAAAATGATTGTAAAACATCCAAGAATGATAATATAATAGCATGGAACAATAAAAAACTATAGATAAGTTGGAGCCATATCAGCATCCCCAAGCTTAATTCCTGCTCGTCCTCGAGTAGGTAAATGATAAAAAGATAATATTTGATGTGGAATGCTGCTGAGCATGTTTGTCACATTTCTTTTATTTATAGCATGGACATATGGACTTTTATATGATTAAAATCAATAGTCTAGTTTTGACATGAAGACTTTAATACTCAAGCATACAACAAGCAACCATGTGTTTCAAAATATCAACACTAAAGCAAGTTATCCCTAGCCCATCATGCTCAATTATTGATCCATTCATGAAACACACTCGAATATTAGCTACACCCAATGCTCAAATATGATCATAGTGCCCCTTAGTTGGTGCTTTATAAGAGAAGATGGAGACTCAAATTCAAAATAAAAATTGCATAAATAAAAGAAAGGCCCTTCGCGGAGGGAAGTAGGAATTTGTAGAGGTGCCAGAGCTCAAAGCTTAAATTGAGAGATAAAAATATTTTTGAGAGGCATACTTTTCCCACTAACAAAAACGACTTGGAGCATCCCAACACTTTCCATGCTAGATACATCATAGGCGGTTCCAAAACAAAAAATAAAGTTTATTACTTTTTCCACCATTACTTTCACTTTCCATCGCTAACCGTATCCACGGGTGCCCTCCATACCAACAGTTTCCAAGGAATTTATTATTTTAAAACATAAAGTAAATTCATTTTTCATTTCGGGACTAGGCATCCCTAATACCTTTGTCATACTCTCATGCAATGACAAGTGAATAAACACTCATCGTGAGAATAACACATCTAGCATGGAAAATGTTGGCTACCCTTCACCGCCTCGCGAGTGGTAGAGCACACAAAAGAGAAATTTATTTTGAAAATTAGAGATGGCACATGCAAAATTTTCTTAGAACGACATGGAAATACCGCAGATAGGTAGGTATAGTGGACTCATAAGGCAAAACTGGTTTAATGGGTTTTGTATGCACAAGTAGAGATCATACTTAGTGCAAAATGAAGTCTAGCAAAAATATTGAGAAGCGACCAACCAAAAAGCAAAAAATCTCATACCCAAGCTTTAAGCATAAGTAACACCGAATAATGCACCATAAGTAGGATATAAATTTCGTTGCATAACTATTGACTTTCATGCTTGCATAGGGAATCACAAACCTTAACATCAATATTCTTACTAAAGCACAATTACTCATCAACATGACTCACATATCATATCGTCATATATCAAAACCATTACCAAGAATCAAGTTTATTTTGTCCAATGATCTTCATGAATTTTTTTATTATATCCTCCTTGGTTATCTATCACTTTGGGACTATTTTCATATGTTGCCTTTCATAAGCTCAAACAAATATAAGTGAAGATCATGAGAATAATTTTTTCTTTCTCCCAAAATAATCTAAATGAAGCAAGAGAGAATTTCTTAAAATTTTACTAACTCCCAAATAAATCTATGTGAAGCATGAGAGCATTTCTTCAAAAATAACTAAGCACACCATGCTCAAAAAGATATAAGTGAAGTACTAGAGCAAATCCATGGCTCTAAAAATTTAAGTGAAGCATAGGAGCAAGCATAGCATAATTTTTGGGTCTCTCAAAAAGGGTATGTACAGCAAGAATTCAACATTTAATACAGAAAGCAAAACAAGCAAAGACTCATATCATATAAGACGCTCCAAGCAAAACTCATATTATGTGACGAATAAAAATATAGTTTCAAGTAAATACCGATGGTTGTTGGAAGAAAGCGGGGATGCCACTAGGGTGCATCCCCAAGCTTAGTTGCTTGCTACTTCTTTGAATATTATCTTGGGGTGCCTCGGGCATCCCCAAGCTTAGCCTTTTGCTAATCCTTATTTCTTCATCCATCGTAAGATAACCCAAAACTTGAAAACTTCAATCACACAAAACTCAAACAAAACCTTCATGAGATTTGTTAGTATAAGAAACAAAACCACTACTATAAGTACTGTAGCAAACCTATTATTATTTTGTTTTTGCATTATATATACTGCATTCCAACTTTTCTATGGCAAAAAATCATCAAAGAAAACCATAGAATCATCAAATAAGCACACAACGCAAAGAAAACAGAATCTGTCAAAATAGAAAAGTCTGTATCAATATGAATATTTATAATACTTATGTCACTCAAAAAAATTCTGAACTAAACTGGTGGACGTGAGAAATTTGTTTATTAATCTTCTTCAAAAAGAATCAACTCAAAATCACTCTTCCGTTAAAAATGACAAATAATCTGGTGAGCGCAAAAGTTTCTGTTTTTCAGGAAGATCAAATAAACTTTCACCCAAATCTTCCCAAAGGCCTTGCTTGGCACAAACACTAACTAAAACACACAAAAAAATAACAGTAGCATAATTGTTCTAACACACAAGAACAGAAAGCAAAAATCAAAAATAAATTTTATTCATTGGGTTGCCTCCCAACAAGCATTATCGTTTTACGCCCCTAGCTAGGCATAACGCGTAGGATCTAAGTGTGGTCATCTTTAGTTCTAGATCCATAAGATGCCCTCATGATTAATTCATATGGTGGCCTAATTCTTGTTCTAGGGAAGTGTTTCATTCCCTTCCTTAGTGGAAATTGAAATTTAATATTGCCTTCTTTCATATCAATCACGGCACCAATAGTACGCAAAAACGGTCTACCAAGAATAATTGGACAAGACGGATTGCAATCAATATCAAGAACAATAAAATCTATGGGCACATAATTCATATTTGCAAGAATAAGAACATCATTAATTCTTCCCAAAGGCTTTTTAATAGTAGAATCCGCCAAGTGCAAATTTAAAGAGCATTCTTCAATATTGGTAAGACCAAGCACATCACATAAAGATTTCGGAATTGTAGAAACACTAGCACCCAAATCACATAAAGCAAAACACTCATAATTTTTAATCTTGGCTCTGATAGTAGGTTCCCACTCATCATGCAATTTTCTAGGAATTGAAACTTCTAATTCCAATTTTTCTTCAATAGCTTTCATCATGGCATCAACTATATGTTTAGTAAAAGCTTTATTTTGTCCATAAGCATGGGGTAAATTTATCATGGATTGCAACAAAGAAATACAATCAACCAAAGAGCAACTATCATAATTAAAGTCTTTGTAATCCAAAATAGTGGGCACATCACCAGTTAAAGTCTTGACCTCTTCAAACCCACTTTTATAATTTCTCAACAAGATTTTCACCCTACGAGTCATAGGGACGCCTTCTAGCTAAATTTATCATGGATTGCAACAAAGAAATACATCATGAGAAATTCTATCAACACTTCTAGACAAATCATCAATTTTATTCAACTTTTCTTCTATCGAAGTGTTGAAAACCTTTTGTGTATTGATAAATTCTTTAATATTGCTCTCAAGATCAGAGGTGTTTCTATTATTATTGTAGGTGGGATTACCATAGGAATTACGATAATTATTAGAGGAATTACTAGGAAAATGCCTAGGATTAAAATTACCTCTATAAGGATTGTTATTGAAATTATTTCGTGAGACAAAATTCACATCTATGGCATCACTATTTTGCTCAATCGAAGTAGACAAAGGAACATCATTAAAATCAATAGGAGTACTTTTATTAGCAACCAACTTCATAAGAGCATCAACTTTTTCACTCAAAGAATTTATTTCTTCTACCGAATTGACTTTTTTACAAGTAGGAGCTCTTTCGGTATGCCATTGTGAGTAATTTGACATAATATTGTCTAGCAATTTAGTACCGTCACCCAAAGTAATTTCCATAAAAGTACCCCCTGCGGCGGAATCTAAAAGATTACGAGAAACAAAATTTAATCCCGCATAAAAAAATTGTATGACCATCCAAAGATTTAACCCATGAGTTGGGCAATTCCTTAGCATCAATTTCACCCTTTCCCAAGATTGTGCAACAGGCTCATGTTCAGGTTGCTTGAAATTCATGATCTGGGTTCTAAGGGAAATAATTTTTGTGGGCAGAAAATACTTAGTGATAGAAGCATCTTTGCACTTGTTCCAAGAATCGATACTATTGCGAGGCAAAGAAGAAAACCAAAATTTTGCATGATCTCGCAAAGAAAACAGACATAATTTAAACTTGCATATTGCATAATTCCACGAATGTGTTAAGATGGGACACGGCATCCTCATTAGGAGTACCGATAAATTGATCTTTCATGACAAGATTCGGCAAAGCAGTATTAATATCACAAGACTCCGCACTAGTGGCGGGAGGAGCAATCAGAGTGCTAATAAAATCATTGTTGTTGGTATTTGAGAAATCAGACAACTTGGTATTCTCTTGAGTCATGATGACTACGCAACAAGATTGCACTCAAAAACAGATGTGACAAGAAAATGGCGAGCGAAAAATAGGGTGAATAAAACGGCAAATTTTTTGTCAAGTGGGGGAGAGGAAAACGAGAGGCAAATGGCAAATAATGTAAATTTCGAGGAGATGAGATTTGTGATTAGGAACCTGGTTGATGTTGAAGATCCTCCCCGGCAACGGCTCCAGAAGATCCTTTTGATGTCTGCTAGAACTACATCGGTATTTCCCCAAAGAGGAGGAGATGATGCTGAAGGAAATATGCCCTAGAGGCAATAATAAAGTTATTATTTATTTCCTTATATCATGATAAATGTTTATTATTCATGCTAGAATTGTATTAACCGGAAACATAATACATGTGTGGATACATAGACAAACATAGTGTCACTAGTATGCCTCTACTTGACTAGCTCGTTTATCAAAGATGGTTATGTTTCCTAACCATGGACAAAAGAGTTTTCATTTGATTAACGGGATCACATCATTAGGAGAATGATGTGATTGACTTGACCCATTTCGTTAGCTTAGCACTTGATCGTTTAGTATGTTGCTATTGCTTTCTTCATGACTTATACATGTTCCTATGACTATGAGATTATGCAACTCCCGTTTACCGGAGGAACACTTTGGGTGCTACCAAATGTCACAACGTAACTGGGTGATTATAAAGGAGTACTACAGGTGTCTCCGAAGGTACATGTTGGGTTGGCGTATTTCGAGATTAGGATTTGTCACTCCGATTGTCGGAGAGGTATCTCTGGGCCCTCTCGGTAATGCACATCACTATAAGCCTTGCAAGCAATGTAGCTAATGAGTTAGTTACGGAATGATGTATTACGTAACGAGTAAAGAGACTTGCCGGTAACGAAATTGAACTAGGTATTGAATACCGACGATCGAATCTCGAGCAAGTAACATGCCGATGACAAAAGGGAACAAAGTATGTTGTTATGCGGTTTGACCGATAAAGATCTTCGTAGAATATGTAGGAGCCAATATGGGCATCCAGGTTCCGCTATTGGTTATTGACCAAGAATAGTTCTAGGTCATGTCTACATAGTTCTCGAACACGTAGGGTCTGCACGCTTAAGGTTTCGATGACAGTTATATTATGAGTTTATGAGTTTTGATGTACCAAAGGAGTTCGGAGTCCCGGATGAGATCGGGGACATGACGAGGAGTCTCAAAATGGTCGAGACGTAAAGATCGATATATTGGATGACTATATTCGGAGTTCGGAAAGGTTCCGAGTGATTCGGGTATTTTTCGAAGTACCGGAGAGTTACGGGAATTCGCCGGGGAGTATATGGGCCTTATTGGGCCATACGGGAGTAGGGGAGAGAGGCCAAAAGGAAGGAGGCCTGCGCCCCCCCCCCTCTGCTCCGAACTGGACAAGGGGCGCAGCCCCCCTTTCCTTCTTCCTCTCCCCCTCTTTCCCCTTCTCCTACTCCAACAAGGGAGGTGGAATCCTACTAGGACTAGGGAGTCCTAGTAGGACTCCACACTTGGCGCGCTCCCTCCTAGGGCCGTCCACCTCCCCCCTTGCTACTTTATATACGGGGGCAGGGGGGCACCCCATGACACATAAGTTGATCTTCGTGATCGTTCCTTAGCCGTGTGCGGTGCCCCCCTCCACCATATTCCACCTCGGTCATATCGTCGCGGAGTTTAGGCGAAGCCCTGCGCCGGTAGAACATCATCATCGTCACCACGCCGTCGTGCTGACGGAACTCATCCCCGACACTTTGCTGGATCGGAGTCCGGGGATCGTCATCGAGCTGAACGTGTGCTGAACTCGGAGGTGTCGTACATTCGGTGCTTGGATCGGTCGGATCGTGAAGACGTACGACTACATCAACCGCGTTGTCATAACGCTTCCGCTTACGGTCTACGAGGGTACATGGACATTACTCTCCCCTCTTGTTGCTATGCCATCACCATGATCTTGCGTGTGCGTAGGAATTTTTTTGAAATTACTATGTTCCCCAACAGTGGCATCTGAGCCTGGTTTTATGCGTAGATGTCATATGCACGAGTAGAACACAAGTGAGTTATGGGCGATATAAGTCATACTGCTTACCAGCATGTCGTACTTTGGTTCAGCGGTATTGTGAGATGAAGCGGCCCGGACCGACATTACGCGTACGCTTACGCGAGACTGGTTTCACCGCTAACTCGTTGCTTAAAGGTGACCGGCGGGTGTCTATCTCTCTCACTTTAGTTGAACTGAGTGTGGCTATGCCCGGTGCTTGCGAAGGTTAAAACAACACCAACTTGACAAACTATCGTTGTGGTTTTGATGCGTAGGTAAGAACGGTTCTTGCTAAGTCGTAGCAGCCACGTAAAATTTGCAACAACAAAGTAGAGGACGTCTAACTTGTTTTTGCAGGGCATGTTGTGATGTGATATGGTCAAGACGTGATGCTATATTTTATTGTATGAGATGATCATGTTTTGTAACCGAAGTTATGGGCAACTGGCAGGAGCCATATGGTTGTCGCTTTATTGTATGCAATGCAATCGCCCTGTAATGCTTTACTTTATCACCAAACGGTAGCGATAGTCGTAGAAGCATAAGATTGGCGAGACGACAACGATGCTACGATGGAGATCAAGGTGTCGCGCCGGTGACAATGGTGATCATGACGGTGCTTCGGAGATGGAGATCACAAGCACAAGATGATGATGGCCATATCATATCACTTATATTGGTTGCATGTGATGTTTATCCTTTATGCATCTTATCTTGCTTTGATTGACGGTAGCATTTTAAGATGATCTCTCACTAAATTATCAAGAAGTGTTCTCCCTGAGTATGCACCATTGCCAAAGTTTGTCGTTCCCAGATACCACGTGATGATCGGGTGTGATAAGCTCAACGTCCATCTACAATGGTTGCAAGCCAGTTTTGCACACGCAGAATACTCAGGTTAAACTTGACGAGCCTAGCATATGCAGATATGGCCTCGGAACACGAAGACCGAAAGGTCGAGCGTGAATCATATAGTAGATATGATCAACATATTGATGTTCACTGTTGAAACTACTCCATCTCACGTGACGATCGGACATGGTGTAGTTGATATGGATCACGTAATCACTTAGAGGATTAGAGGGATGTCTATCTAAGTGGGAGTTCTTAAGTAATATGATTAATTGAACTTAAATTTATCATGAACTTAGTCCTGGTAGTATTTTGCAAATTATGTTGTAGATCAATGGCTTGCATTGTTGCTTTCATATGTTTATTTTGATATGTTCCTAGAGAAAACTGTGTTGAAAGATGTTAGTAGCAATGATGCGGACTTGGTCCGTGATCTGAGGTTTATCCTCATTGCTGCACAGAAGAATTATGTCCTTGATGCACCGCTAGGTGACAGACCTATTGCAGGAGCAGATGCAGACGTTATGAACGTTTGGCTAGCTCAATATGATGACTACTTGATAGTTTAGTGCACCATGCTTAACGGCTTAGAATCGGGACTTCAAAGACGTTTTGAACGTCATGGACCATATGAGATGTTCCAAGAGTTGAAGTTAATATTTCAAGCAAATACCCGAGTTGAGAGATATGAAGTCTCCAACAAGTTCCATGGCTAAAAAGATGGAGGAGAATCGCTCAACTAGTGAGCATGTGCTCAGATTGTCTGGGTACTACAATCGCTTGAATCAAGTGGGAGTTAATCTTCCAGATAAGATAGTGATTGACAGAGTTCTCTAGTCACCATCACCAAGTTAGTAGAACTTTGTGATGAACTATAGTATGCAAGGGATGACGAAAGTGATTCCCGAGCTCTTCGTGATGTTGAAATTGACGAAGGTAGAAATCAAGAAAGAGCATCAAGTGTTGATGGTTGACAAGATCACTAGTTTCAAGAAAAGGGCAAAGGGAAAGAAAGGGAACTTCAAGTAGAATGACAAGCAAGTTGTCAGTCCCGTGAAGAAGCCCAAAGCTGGACCAAAGCCTGAAACTGAGTGATTATACTGCAAAGGAAATGGTCACTAGAAGCGGAAATGCCCTGAATATTTGGTGGATAAGAAGGATGGCAAAGTGAACAAGGGTATATTTGATATACATGTTATTGATGTGTACTTTACTAGTGTTTATAGTAGCCCCTGAGTATTTGATACTTGTTCGGTTGCTAAATATTAGTAACTCGAAACAGGAGTTACAGAATAAACAGAAACTAGTTGAGGGTGAAGTGACGATGTGTGTTGGAAGTGATTCCAAGATTGATATGATCATCATCGCACACTCCCTATACTTTCAGGATTAGTGTTAAACCTAAATAAATGTTATTTGGCGTTTGCGTTGAGCATGAATATGATTTGATCATGTTATTCATTTAAAGTCAGAGAATAATTGTTGTTCTGTTTACATGAATAAAACCTTCAATGGTCATGCACCCAATGAAAATAGTTTGTTGGATCTCGATCATTGTGATACACATATTCATAATATTGATGCCAAAAGATGCAAAGTTAATAATGATAGTGCAACTTATTTGTGGCACTGCCGTTTGGGTCATATCGGTGTAAAGCGCATGAAGAAACTCCATAAAGATGGATTTTCGGAATCACTTGGTTATGAATCATTTGATGCTTGCGAACCGTGCCTTTTGGGCAAGATGACTAAAACTCCGTTCTCCGGAACAATGGAACGAGCTAGTGACTTATTGGAAATAATACATACCGATGTATGCGGTCCAATGAGTTTTGATGCTCGTGGCGGGTATCATTATTTTCTGACCTTCACAAGATGATTTGAGCAGATATGAGTATATCTACTTAATGAAGCACAAGTCTGAAACATTTGAAAGGTTCAAATAATTTCAGAGTGAAGTGGAGAATTATCATAACAAGAAAATAAAGTTTCTGCAATTTGATCGCGGAGACAAATATTTGAGTTATGAGTTTGGTCTTTAATTAAAACAATGTGGAATAGTTTCACAAACTCATGCCACCTGGAACACCATAGCATAACGATGTGTCTGAACGTCGTAACCGCACTTTATTGGATATGGTGCAATATATGATGTCTCTTATGGTTTACCACTATCGTTTTGGGGTTATGCATTAGAGACAGCTGCATTCACTTGAAATAGGGCACCATCAAAATCCGTTGAGACGACGCCTTATGAACTGTGGTTTGGCGAGAAACCAAAGTTGTCGTTTCTTAAAGTTTGGGGCTGCGATGCTTATGTGAAAAAGTTTTCACCTGATAAGCTCAAACCCAAATCGGAGAAGTGCGTCTTCATAGAATACCCAAAGGTAACTATTGGGTACACCTTCTATCACAGATCCGAAAGCAAGATTCGTTGCTAAGATGGATCCTTTCTAGAGAAGGAGTTTCTCTCAAAAGAAGTGAGTGGGAGGAAAGTAGAACTTGATAAGGTAATTGTACCTTCTCCCAAATTGGAAAGTAGTTCATCACAGAAATCAGTTCCAGTGATGCCTACACCGATTAGTGAGGAAGTTAATGATGATGATCATGAAGCTTCAGATCAAGTTACTACCGAACCTCGTAGGTCTTCCAGAATAAAATCCGCACCAAAGTGGTACGGTAATCCCGTTCTAGAAGTCATGTTACTAGACCATGATGAACCTACGAACTATGAGGAAGCGATGATGAGCCCAGATTCCGCGAAATGGCTTGAGGCCATGAAATCTGAGATAGGATCCATGTATGAGAACAAAGTATGGACTTTGATTGACTTGCTCGATGATCAGCAAGCCATGTTAAATAAATGGATCTTCAAGAGGAAGACGGACACTGATAGTAGTGTTACTATCTACAAAGCTTGACTTGTCACAAAAAGGTTTTCGACAAGTTCAAGGTGTTGACTACAATGAGATTTTCTCAACTGTAGCGATGCTTAAGTCTGTCCGAATCATGTTAGCAATCACCACATTTTATGAAATCTGGCAAAAGGATGTCAAAACTGCATTCCTTAATGGATTTATTATAGAAGAGTTGTATATGATGCAACCAGAAGGTTTTGTTAATCCTAAAGGTACTAACAAAATGTGCAAGCTCCAACGATCCATCAATGGACTGGTGCAAGCATCTCAGAGTTGGAATATACGCTTTGATGAGTTGATCAAAGCATATGGTTTTATACAGACTTTTGGAAAGGCGTGTATTTACAAGAAAGTGAGTGGGAGCTCTGTAGCATTTCTGATATTATATGTGCAAGACATATTGTTGATTGGAAATGATATAGAATTTCTGGATAGCATAAAAGGATACTTGAATAAAAAGTTTTTCAATGAAAGACCTCGGTGAAGCTGCTTACATATTGAGCATCAAGACCTATTGAGATAGATCAAGACGCTTGATAAGTTTTTCAATAAATACATACCTTGTCAAGATTTTGAAATAGTTCAAAATGGAACAGTCAAAGAAAGAGTTCTTGCCTGTGTTGCAAAGGTGTGAAATTGAGTAAGACTCAAGACCCGACCACGGCAGAAAATAGAAAGAGAATGAAAGTCATTCCCTATGCATCAGTCATAGGTTCTATAAAAGTATGCCATGCTATAGACCAGACCTATTGTATACTCTGCCCTGGTTTGGCAAGGGAGTACAATAGTGATCTAGGAGTAGATCACTGGACATTGGTCAAAATTATCCTTAGCAGAATAAGGATATGTTTCTCGATTATGGAGGTGATAAAAGAGTTCGTCGTAAAGAGTTACATCGATGCGAGCTTTTACACCGATCCAGATGACTCTAAGTCTCAATCTGGATACATATTGAAAGTGGGAGCAATTAGCTAGAGTAGCTCCATGCAAAGCATTGTAGACATAGAATATTTGCAAAATACATACGACTCTGTCATATGACAGACCCGTTGACTAAATTTCTCTCACGAGCAAAACATGATCATACCTTAGTACTCTTTGGGTGTTAATCACATAGCGATGTGAACTAGATTATTGACTCTAGTAAACCCTTTGAGTGTTGATCACATGACGATGTGAACTATGGGTATTAATCACATACAGATGTGAATATTGGTGTTAAATCACATGATGATGTGAACTAGATTATTGACTCTAGTGCAAGTGGGAGACTGAAGGAAATATGCCCTAGAGGTAATAATAAAGTTATTATTTATTTCCTTATATCATGATAAATTTTTATTATTCATGCTAGAATTGTATTAACCGGAAACATAATACATGTGTAGATACATAGACAAACATAGTGTCACTAGTGTGCCTCTACTTGACTAGCTCGTATATCAAAGATGGTTATGTTTCCTAACCATGGACAAAAGAGTTGTCATTTGATTAACGGGATCACATCATTAGGAGAATGATGTGATTGACTTGACCCATTCCGTTAGCTTAGCACTTGATCGTTTAGTATGTTGCTATTGCTTTCTTCATGACTTATACATGTTCCTATGACTATGAGATTATGCAACTCCCATTTACCGGAGGAACACTTTGGGTGCTACCAAATGTCACAACGTAACTAGGTGATTATAAAGGAGTACTACAGGTGTCTCCGAAGGTACATGTTGGGTTGGCATATTTCGAGATTAGGATTTGTCACTCCGATTGTCGGAGAGGTATCTCTGGGCCCTCTCGGTAATGCACATCACTATAAGCCTTGCAAGCAATGTAGCTAATGAGTTAGTTACGGAATGATGCATTACGTAACGAGTAAAGAGACTTGCCGGTAACGAGATTGAACTAGGTATTGGATACCGACGATCGAATCTCGGGCAAGTAACATGCCGATGACAAAGGGAACAAAGTATGTTGTTATGCGGTTTGACCGATAAAGATCTTCGTAGAATATGTAGGAGCCAATATGGGCATCCAGGTTCCGCTATTGGTTATTGACCAAGAATAGTTCTAGGTCATGTCTACATAGTTCTCGAACCCGTAGGGTCCGCACGCTTAAGGTTTCGATGACAGTTATATTATGAGTTTATGAGTTTTGATGTACCGAAGGAGTTCGGAGTCCCGGATGAGATCGGGGACATGACGAGGAGTCTCGAAATGGTCGAGACGTAAAGATCGATATATTGGATGACTATATTCGGAGTTCGGAAAGGTTCCGAGTGATTCGGGTATTTTTCGGAGTACTGGAGAGTTACGAGAATTCGCCGGGGAGTATATGGCCTTATTGGGCCATACGGGAGTAGGGGAGAGAGGCCAAAAGGAAGGAGGCATGCGCCCCCACTCTGGTTCGAATTGGACAAGGGGCGCAGCCCCCCTTTCCTTCTTCCTCTCCCCCTCTTTCCCCTTCTCCTACTCCAACAAGGGAGGTGGAATCCTACTAGGACTAGGGAGTCCTAGTAGGACTCCACACTTGGCGCGCCCCCTCCTAGGGCCGGCCACCTCCCCCCTTGCTCCTTTATATACGGGGGCAGGGGGCACCCCATGACACACAAGTTGATCTTCATGATCGTTCCTTAGCAGTGTGCGGTGCCCCCCTCCACCATATTCCACCTCGGTCATATCGTCGCGGAGTTTAGGCGAAGCCCTGCGCCGGTAAAACATCATCATCGTCACCACGCCGTCGTGCTGACGGAACTCATCCCCAACACTTTACTGGATTGGAGTCCGGGGATCGTCATCGAGCTGAACGTGTGCTGAACTCGGAGGTGTCGTACATTCGGTGCTTGGATCGGTCGGATCGTGAAGACGTACGACTACATCAACCGTGTTGTCATAACGCTTCCGCTTACGGTCTACGAGGGTACGTGGACATTACTCTCCCCTCTCGTTGCTATGCCATCACCATGATCTTGCATGTGCGTAGGAATTCTTTTGAAATTACTACGTTCCCCAACAGATGCAGTATAGCGACGGTAGGTATTTCCCTCGGTGATGAGACCAAGGTTATCGAACCAGTAGGAGAACCTCCTCACACCATGTAAACAGCACCTGCACACAAATAACAAATACTCACAACCCAACGTGTTAAAGGGGTTGTCAATCCCTTCCGGGTACGGGGCCTCAAAATAGGCAAATAACGTGAGGTAAAAGTGGTGGATAGAATAAATAGATCGCGGAACAAATAAATTGCAGCAAGGTATTTTTGTATTTTTGGTTTAATAGATCTGAAAAAAAATGCAAAGGAAAATAGATCGCCAAGGCATATATGATGAGAAGAGACCCGGGGGTCGTAGGTTTCACTAGTGGCTTCTCTCGAGTAAAATAGCAAACGGTGGGAAAACAATTACTGTTGGGCAATTGATAGAACTTCAAATAATCATGACAATATCCAGGCAATGATCATTATATAGGCATCACGTCCAATATTAGTAGACCGACTCCTGCCTGCATATACTACTATTACTCCACACATCGACCGCTATCCAGCATGCATCTGGTGCATTAAGTTCATGGAAAAATGGAGTAATGCAATAAGAACAATGACATGATGTAGGCGGGGTCTGTTTATCTATTGCGGAGATATTGATCCCATTTTGTTATCCTTAGTAGCAACGATACATACGTGTCAGTTCCCCTTCTGTCACTGAGATCAAGCACCGTAGGATCGAACCTACTACAAAGCACCTCTTCCTATTGCATGATAAATAGATCAAGTTGGCCAAACAAAACCCAAATATCGGAGAAGAAATACGAGGCTATAAGCAATCATGCATATAAGAGATCAAAGAAGGCTCAAATAACTTTCATGGATAAAACATAGATCTGATTATAAACTCAAAGTTCATTGGATCCCAACATACACACCGCAAAAATGCTTACATCATATGGATCTCCAAGAGACCATTGTATTGATAATCAAGAGAAAGAGAGGAATCCATCCAACTACTAACTACGGACCCGTAGGTCTACAAAGAACTACTCACGCATCATCGAAGAGGCACTAATGGAAGTGGTGAACCCCTCCATGACGGTGTCTAGATTGGTTCTAGTGGTTCTGGACTCTGCGGCGGCTGGAATTGATTTTCATCGGCTCCCCTAGGGTTTCTAGAATATTTGGGTATTTATAAAGAAAAGAGGCAGTTCGGGGGCACCCGAGGTGGGCACAACCCCCCAGGGCACGCCTGGGCCCCCTGGCGCGCCCTGGTGGGTGTTGCTCCCCTCGAGCAGCCCCTCAGGTGCTTCCTTGGCCCATTGGCATTCTTCTGGGCCAAAAAAATTCCTCCAGGAGTTGCATTGCATTTGGACTCCGTTTGATATTGATTTCCTGCGACGTAAAAAACATGCAGAGAACAACAACTGGCACTGGGCACTACGTCAATAGGTTAGTAC
Source organism: Triticum aestivum (assembly GCF_018294505.1). Taxonomy (NCBI): domain Eukaryota; kingdom Viridiplantae; phylum Streptophyta; class Magnoliopsida; order Poales; family Poaceae; genus Triticum; species Triticum aestivum. The sequence continues at coordinate 162,056,331 of NC_057813.1, forward strand.
CAAAAAATGATATAAAATGATTGTAAAACATCCAAGAATGATAATATAACAGCATGGAACAATAACAAAATTATAGATACATTGGAGATGTATCAGATATGTATTATTTCCAATAAGTCATTAGCTCGCTCCATGTTCCGGAGAACGGAGTTTTAGTCATCTTGCCCATGAGGCATAGTTCGCAAGTATCAAATAATTCATAATCAAGTGACTCCAAAAGTCCATCTGCATGGAGTTTCTTCATGCGCTTTGCACCAATATGACCTAAACAGTAGTGCCACAAGTATGTTGCACTATCATTATCAACTTTGCATCTTTTGGCATAAATATTATGAATATGTTTATCACTTCGATCGAGATTCAACAAGCCATTCACATTAGGTGTATGACCGTAGAAGGTTTTATTCATGTAAACAGAACAACAATTATTCTTAGACTTAAATGAATAATTGTATTGTAATAAACGCGATCTAATCATGTTCATGCTCAACGCAAACACCAAATAACATTTATTTAGGCTCAACACTAATCCCGAAGGTAGAGGGTGTGTCGATGGTGATCATATCAATATTCGAAACACTTCCAACACAAATCGTTACCTCTCTCTTAACTAGCCTCTGTTTATTCTGCAACTCCTGTTTTGAGCTAATAATCTTAGTAACTGAACAAGTATCAAAATACCAAGGGGCTACTACGAATACTAGCAAGGTACACATCAATAACATATATATCAAATATACTTTTGTTCACTTTGCCATTCTTCTTATCCGCCAAGTATTTGGGGCAGTTTCGCTTCTAGTGACCATTCCCTTTGCAGTAGAAGCACTCAGTTTCAGGCTTAGGTCCAGCTTTGGGCTTCTTCATGGGAGTGGCAAGTTGCTTGCCATTCTTCTTGAAGTTATCTTTCTTTTCCTCGCCCTTTTTCTTGAAACTAGTGGTCTTGTTAACCATCAATACTTGATGCTCTTTCTTGATTTCTACCTATGCCGATTTCAGTATCCTGAAGAGCTCAGGAATCATTTTCGTCATCCCTTGCATATTATAGTTCGTCATGAAGTTCTAGTAGCTTAGTGATAGTGACTAGATAACTTTGTCAATCACTATCTTATCTGGAAGATGAACTCCCACTTGATTCAAGCGATTGTAGCCCAGACATTCTGAGCACGTGCTCACTGGCTGAGCTATTCTCCTCCATTTTGTAGCAAAGTAGTTGTCAGAGGTCTCACACCTCTTAACACGAGCATAAGTATGAAATACCAATTTCAGCTCTTGGAACATCTCATATGTTCCTTGGCGTTTCAAAAACGTCATTGGAGCCCCGATTCTAACCCGTAAAGCATGGTGCACTAAACTATTAAGTAGTCATCAGATTGAGCCTGCCAGACGTTCATAACATCTGCAGTAGCTCCTGCAGCAGGTCTGTCATCTAGCGGTGCATCAAGGACATAATTTTTCTGTGCAACAATGAGGATAATCCTCATATCACAGACCCAGTCTGCATTATTGCTACCATCATCTTTCAACTTATTTTTCTCTAGGAACGTATCAAAAAACATGGGAGCTACATCGCGAGCTATTGATCTACGACATAATTATGCAAAACTACTAAGACTAAGTTCATGATAAGTTTAAGTTCAATTAATCAAATTACTAATGAACTCCCACTTAAATTAACATCCCTCAAGTTATTTAAGTGATACATGATCCAAATCAACTAACCCATGTCCGATCATCACGTGAGATGGGGTAGTCCTCAATGGAGAACATCTCTATATATATTGATCATATCTACTATATGACTCACGTTCGACCTTTCGTGTCAAGCTAGTCAAGTTTAACCCAAGTATTCTGCATGTGCAAAACTGGGTTACACCCGTTGTATGTGAATGTAGAGTCGATCCACCCAATCATCACGTGGTGCTTTGAAACGACGAGCTTTGGCAATGGTGCATACTTAGGGAGAACACTTTTATCTTGAAATTTAGTGAAGGGGTCATTTTATAGTGCTACCGCCGTTCTAAGCAAAATAAGATGCATAAAAGATAAACATCACATGCAATCAAAATATGTGACATGATATGGCCGTCATCATCTTGTGTTTTGATCTCCATCTCCAAAGCATCGTCATGATCTCCATCATCACTGGCTCGACACCTTGATCTCCATCATTATGTCGGAGTCGTCTCGCCAACTATTGCTAATGCATAGCGATAAAGTAAAGCAATTACAATAAATATACAACCCTAAGGCTCCCGCAGGTTGTCGATATTACAAAACATGATCATCTCATACATCAACATATATCACATCACGTCTCGGCCATATCACATCACAACATGCCCTGCAACACAAGTTAGAGATCCTCTACTTTGTTGTTACAAGTTTTACATGGCTGCTACGGGCTTCTAGCAAGAACCGTTCTTACCTATGCAAAAACCACAACGGTGATTCATTAAGTTTGTCATTTTAATCTTCTTCAAGGTTCGGCCATAGTGAAATTCGATTCAACTAAAGTAGGAGAAACAGACACTCGCCAGCTACCTTTATGCAGAACTTGCATGTCAGTCAGTGGAACCGGTCTCATGTGCATGGACATGTAAGGTTGGTCCGGGCCACTTCATCCCACAATACTCCTGAATCAAAATAAGACGTTAGTGGTCAGCAGTATGACTATCACTGCCCACAACCTTTTGTGTTATAGTCGCGCATATCATCTACACATAGACCTGGCTCGGATGCCACTGTTGGGGAATGTTGCATGGAAAACAAAAATAATTCTATGCACACGCAAGATCTATCCATGGAGATGCATAGCAACAAGAGGGGAGAGTGTGTCTACATACCCTCGTAGACCGTAAGCGGAAGCGTTTAGTAATGTGGTTGATGTAGTCAAACTTCTTCACGATCCAACCAATCTTGTACCGAACGTATGGCACCTCCGTGTTCAGCACACATTTAGCTCGGTGACGTCCTCGCCTTCTTGATCCAGCAAGACAGCGAAGTAGTGGATGAGTTCTAGCAGCACGATGGCATGGTGCGGTGATGGTGATGCTATCACCGTAGGGCTTCGCCTAAGCACTACAAAAATATGACCGAGGGACTAAACTGTGGAGGGGGGTGCCACACACGGCTAAGAGATTGTCGTCGAGGAGCAGCCAATGAGGCACCCCAAGTAGGCTGAATCCTACTTGGGGTCGTCCCCAAGCCGCGCCCCCCTTTCCTTTCTAGGTGAGAGGGGAAAGGCAGGGGAGGGTGGCGCCCCCCTTTCCTTTCTCCCATGTGCAGGGGAAGGCGGGAGGGGCTAGCCCTCCCCCTTTCCTTCCTTAGGGCCAGCGGCTAGGGAGAGGGATGCCCTAGCCCCCTTGTGGGATGGTCTGTCTCCCCTAGGCCATTAGGCTAATACACCTATTGGGGTTGTCCGGAACCCCTTCCGGCGACCCGATAACTACCTGGTGGACTCTGAAGCTCCTCCGGTCTCCGAATATCATCGTCCTATATATCAATTTTTACCTCTGGAGCTCCTCATAATGTCCGTGATCTCATCCGAGACTCCGAACAACATTCGGTCACCAAATCATATAACTCATTTAACACTATATCATCAACGAACGTTAAGTGTGCGGACCCTACGGGTTCGAGAACTATATAGACATGACCGAGACAGCTCTCTTGTCAATAACTAGTAGCGGAACCTGGATGCCCATATTGGTTCCTACATATTCTACGAAAATCTTTATTGGTCCAACCGTTATAACAACATACGTAATTCCCTTTGTTTGTCGGTATGTTACTTGCCCGAGATTCAATCGTCGGTATCTTCATACCTAGTTCAATCTCGTTACCGGAAGTCTCTTTACTCATTCCATAATACATCATCTTGCAACTAACTCCTTAGTCACTTTGCTTGGAAGGCTTCTTATGATGTGTATCACCGAGAGGGCCCAGAGATACCTCTCCGATAGTCGGAGTGACAACTCCTAATCTCGATCTATGCCAACTCAACAAACACCTTCAGAGATACCTGTAGAGTGTCTTTATGATCAACCAGTTACGTTGTGACGTTTGATAGCACACAAGGTATTCCTCCGGTATTCGGGAGTTGCATAATCTCATAGTCGAAGGAATATGTATTTGTCATCAAGAAAGCAATATCAATAAACTGAACGATCAATATGCTAAGCTAACAGATGGGTTTTGTCCATCACAGCATTCTCCTAATGGTGTGATCCCATTATCAAATGACAACACATACCTATAGTTAGGAAACCTTAACCATCTTTGATCAACGAGCTAGTCTAGTAGAGGCTTACTAGGGACACGGTATTTGTTTATGTATTCACACATGTATTTAAGTTTTCGATCAATACAAATCTAGCATGAATAATAAACCTTTATCATGATTAAGATAATATAATAATCCGCACAGCTAGCCCGCACATATGTGAACTTCAGATCAAAGTCAACAGCAGCTAGCACATTGTGGCTTGTGTAGTGCTTCCTCCCTCTATATGTTGATGCTTGTGACCTCGGCACTCTGGCAGTAACATGAATACCATCTATTGCTCCAATGCAATCCTGGAATGGCATTACAAGTTGTTGTTATGGCCACAACAAAACAATAACAACATATCAAGGCACGAACTACATATTGTTAGTGCTCACCTTGAAGTATGGATGCCATCTTGGGCTAGTGCGGATCTTGGTAGGAGTCCAGACGGTTGGTGACCTGATCATCTCTCCTCTGAGCTCCCCAACAACATACAACACTTGCTTGAAGTACCTACACTACTAGGAAAAGGCCTACTAATGGTGCACCGGTTTTGCCTACTAATGGCGCACTACCAGTGCGCCATTAGTAGCACGCCACTAGTATTTTTTAGTAATGGCGCACCACTGGTGCGCCATTAGTATCTGGTGTACTAATGGCGCACCAGGCAGTGCACCATTAGTATGCCTCCCGGGGGCGCATATGTAACCATGTGCTTTGTCATACTAATGGCGCACTCTGCCTTGATGCGCCATTAGTATCCTTTGGCATACTAATGGCGCACCTTGTGGTGATACGCCATTAGTATGAATATTTGGTTTTTTTTTGCTTTTCTGATTTTTGCACAGGTTACAAAATATATTATTGGACAGAATATAGACAGCAGCACACAGCAATAGCAGATTCATCGAACACAATAGAAGATTAGTCTCCGAATACAATTCATCATATTAGTCTCCGAATTCAAAAGACCGAACAAAGATAAAACATTACAAGTCTCAAGACCGCGAATATCGATTTTGTCTTCACATTACAAGTCGATATCGATCATCTAAACTACCATCACACAAAAGAGAGCTGCGGTCATCACGATGAGCATCATAGCAATCAAACTGGTCTTCATCCGGTTCCTCCAACGCTCCCTCCTCTGTCCCTCTAGATAGCGGGCATATCTAGATTCGGCCTCCGCCCTAGTGGTGTACCCTTTGTAACTGTTACTGTCGGATTTTGGGTTCCGGCAGACCCTTGAGGTTCAAACACTAGGGTGTGCACGGAGGTTTCGCCTTCTACCTACCTGTTCCTCGCCGAATCGCTAGGATCTAAACTACGAGAAGAACAACACAAGAGACACAGGATTTATACTGGTTCAGGCCACCATTGTGGTGTAATACCCTACTCCAGTGTGTGTGTGGTGGATCGCCTCTTGGGTTGATGATGAACAATACAAGGAAGAACATCCTCGCGAGGGTCTGTTCTTGTGGTCTCTCTCTTTGGCCAGATGGATCTGTGTCCTTGCCGGCCGGATGGATTGATCGATCTCTCCCTACCCTGTGGTGGCTAGTCCTATTTATAGGCGAAGGCCCTGGGCCTCTTCCCAAATATTGAGCGGGAAGGGCGCCAACAATTGGCCAATTTGAAGGTGAACATCTAGTATACTTATCCTGACTAAAGTTGGTCCTCGCCTTTCAAAGGCTCTGGTGGTGACGCCGACTTGGGCTCCACGGTGACCTCCATCCTGCCGTTGGACTGGTCTTGGTCTTGTTGCACCGAAATGGACGCCTTTGCTTGATGCTCTCGCCTACGCTTGTTGCACCGAAAGAAGGACATTGCGTGGGCTGGCGCCCGGCAGGCGCCCTTGGTCGTCATGGCTTGAGTCATGGGCACCTCACGAGGTACCCCGCCTTGAACTCTCCACCTCATCGTGAGCCAGCCTGACGAGGCCGTGCCTGAGGAAGCTCCTTGTCGTCCGCCCCACGAGGCTCGGCCCCTCGCGAGGGTCTTGAGCTTGCGCTGATGAAGATGGGCCATGCTGGGCCCCCCTTTGAGCCACGCCGCAGGCCGCAGGCAGGCAAGTCTGGGGACCCACGTTCCCAGAACGCCGACAGTAGCCCCCGGGCCCAAGGCGCGCCCGGACTTGGCCGAGCAGAGAGGTGAAAGGGCAAGTGCGAAGCATCGCGGGCCCTCAGAGCCTGCGGCCTTGGGCGCCGCGTGGCGGTTGATTGGACGTGGGCGTCCCCGCTCCCCCACGACGCATTGGCAACTGCACGAACTGACAAGTCCCTACATGCAAAAACGGGTCATGATTACCTACGATCGTGGAAGCCGACGGTTGGCCTCCTCCGGCTACAAGTATCGATCGGCACGAGTCATTCCAGTTCATCTTCCTCTGCTATTCTTCCTCCTCTTCATCTTCACCATTGCCCCGCCTTGCCGAAATGGCTCCGATCCGCTGGTTCTCCGCAGAGGAGAAGGGAAAGGCCCCCTGAGAGGGTCCTGACCCGCTCCTGCCGAAGAAGCGGTTGGTCCTCTACCGCCGAGATGAGGGTGTGCTGCAGGAGGTGTCGAGGCCTTGGTGCGAGCGACCGCCGCCAGGGTTTCCGTTGCCCTTGTACGCCCACCTCGAAGGCCCTGCAGGAGCTGACCCCGAGCGCCATGGACGACGCCGCCGGCGGGGCACAGAAGTGCGCGTTGTTCCTCCTCGAATCCACGCCGAGGGCTCCTCCCGAGAGTTTGTTATCCACGCCGCCATGCCTCCTCGATCTTGGATTCGCCTCCCTCCTTCCTTCGCCTTTGAGATCCCGTCAAGGGGGCCTTTCAGGCTCCGGCTGCAGCACGCCGACTGCCAGGCCCCCACGACCGATGCGGATGTCGAGGTAGTCGCTCCAGGTAAGGTCTTCATGACCCATGGTTGGGGCGAGATCGCCCGGGTTTGTGGCACGAGGGGCGCCCTCGTGATCCACCTGGAGTTCGATGGCGCTTCCGCGATGCTCTTCAAGGTCTTTGACGAAGAAGGGCGCCGGCTGGAGTGCTTCCCCAGAGGCAGCGGCCGGAGCTCCAGGGCGGCGAGGACTAGGCCTGCCACTCGCCCTTCTAGCAGCTCCTCCGGTGGCAGCGGACGCCTCTAAGGATCCAGTGGCTCCGCCGAGCCCTTCGCGACTCCGGAGACGAGCGACGACAGCTACGAGCCCCCAAGCCTGCGTCGTTCTTGGAGCAGGACGGGCTCATTAGGCCGCCGCCGTCTCTGATCTTGATGAGGTTGGCGCTGGTGCCTGACGGCCCACTGTTGATGATGGCGTCTGCCGCTGCGGTTCCTGTAGTTAGGACTCCTTAGGATATGCATCTTTTGTCCCTGCGAGGAGCCAAGAACACACCCCGTGGGGGGCTTGTAAGGTGTCTGTAGCTCCTTTTGTCAATATGATGCTCATTATGAACCAGTGCGAAGTGGTTATTCCGTCTTAGCTTAGTTCCTCCCTGTCAGACCTCGTGAGGGCTTGGTGCTCTGCGCTGACAGGTCCCAGTCCCAAGGTGGCTTCAGCCGTCGCTGGTATGCCAGGTCACGATGCCGTGGTCAAGGCCAGGAGGTGAGTGGCCCGGGGCCCGGTAAGAGCCCCTGAGTCGCGATGCTCAGGAGGTCCCCCTTGGCGCTCAAGCAGCCATCATTCAGTGAGAAAGGAGAGCAACGTTGCTAAGACGGAATGGTATTAGGTGCGGGGACGGTGCTGCGATAGCTAGTGTTCCCGGGGGGTGACTTATCTCGAGGGTCAGGAACGCTTCCTGGTGCGGCGCTAAGTCCGTGTCTTGGCCGTCGGAGGGTTGTTTGGCGAGGTCACCACGTGCTTCTCCCCTCTCGCCCTCGCTCTCCTTTCTGCTCTACGTCCTCGGGTCCCGGCCCCCGAGCGAGTCTCAGCCGTCGCTGGCATGCCAGGTCGCGATGCCGTGGACATGGCCAGAGGGTGTGGGCTGGAGAACCAGTAGGAGCCCTGAGTTGCGATGCTCAGGCACCCCCCCCCTTTAACGTGCAAGCGGTTTGTGTGGACGAGGGTGAAGAAGACACTATGGGGGCCTCGCATGACGATGCTCCTGGGGGAACCCTGCAGGCTCATCATAGAAGAAACGAGAGTTTGCCGCGACAAACGACGGTCAGCCGTTAGTTGCCTTGGAGAGGCGGCGAGGCGTGAAAGGCCTAGCGAGGTGTGCTAGTTCACCCATGATCCAGCTCGGGACTCACGGGGTCCTACCCCAAGGCGGGTTGCGCCTGGCTCTGGGCCTTATCTTGGAGTGTGTTCCTGTAAATTTGGCTAGATGCCGATGCTCTACGTCCTCGGGTCCCAGCTCTTGGGTTGGTCTCAGTCGTCGCTGGTGTGCCGGGGCGCGATGCCGTGGGCAGACCAGAGGGTGAGGGCCGGAGAGCCAGTAGGATCCTTGAGTCGCGATGCTCAGGCACCCCCCCCCCTTTAACGCACAAGCTTGGTTAGATGTTGAAACTCTACGTCCTTGGGTCCCGGCTCTCGGGCTGGTCTCAGCCGTCGCTGGTGTGCCGGGCGCGATGCCGTGGGCAGACTAGAGGGTGAGGGCCGGAGAGCCGGTAGGAGCCTTGAGTCGTGATGCTCAGGCACCCCCCCTTTAACGCGCAAGCTTGGTTAGATGTCGAAACTCTACGTCCTTGGGTCCCGGCTCTCGGGCTGGTCTCAGCCGTCGCTGGTGTGCCGGGGCACGATGCCGTGGGCAGACTAGAGGGTGAGGGCCAGAGAGCCGGTAGGAGCCCTGAGTCGCGATGCTCAGGCACCCCCCCCCCCTTTAACGCGCAAGCTTGCGACATCCAGGAAGAAAAAGAGGTACCATAAACAGGCACCAAGCAACAAGCATGACGGGTCGAAAACATGACCCTAAGATAAATGCAAGAGGGGTACATGCCACTGGGTCTGACCCGAGCGGCTTGGGGATAATGCAGCCCGAGGGGCGCCCCCAGCAGAGTGAGCTAAGAACATGAAATAAAAGAGATACATGCCACAAGGACGGACCCATGCGGCCTGGGAATAATGCAGCCCTGGGGGCGGTCCCAGCTGGAAATGAAACTAGAAAGATGTCACCTGATGATGCTGAAGACGATGGGGTGTTGACGCAGCAGACTTGGTGGGCTGCGGGAGCAGATCCTCACGAGCCCCCAGGCCCTGGGGCCTCGGGAGGCTCCGGAGGCGCTGGTGGCTCCTCGCGGACCGTCTCCATCTCCGCCAGGGCTGCAGAACGCCTGATCTCTTGAGCCTCCAGGATGGCCCTCATGATGCGCCGGTACGTAGCAGCTGCGTTCGGCAAGCCGTAAGGCATGCGAATGTAGCTGTGGGGCGGGCCCTCGCAGCGTCCCACTCGCGAAGGCCAGAGGCGCTCTTGAGACGCGGCTTGGTTGAGCCCTGGTATATCGATGCAGACGCGCAGCCCACCATCCTCGCCTGGATGGGGGGCCCCAGCGGGTAAGCGGTGGTTTCCCTCATGACCCTTGACTCCTGTAGCTCCTGAATGGTCTTGCTGACGAACTCCTGAGGGTTTGGCCCTCCTTGCCTTGCTCCTTCTCGACAGAAACGTGCTTCGAAGCACGCCTCCACGTGGTGCCCAAGCGCCTCCCTCGTGACCTTGGCGAGGTCGAGGGCCCTCCAGGGGAGAGCCCCCGAGCCCTGCCTGAGGAGGGCGCCGGGCGCGCTTCCCTATGCGATGGAGGGAGGTTCCCCCTAAGCAGGTGCGGGCCCAGAGGGACCTGCCTCCTGAGTGGCCGGGCCAGTCGATGTCTTCTTCTTCTTGGGGGCGGCCTCGGGAAGCCTCCTGCTTCCACGATCCGGGTCTTCTAGTGATGTGGCCTGAAAGGCTCTCTCTAGGGAGCAGACTACGTCTCTCTCTTCGCAGGGCACCGTGATGACTCCGCCACTTCCTGGCATCTTGAGGACGTTGTAGCCGTGGTGGGTTACGGCCATGAACTTGGCCAGCGCTGGGTACCCGAGGATGGCGTTGTACGGCAGGCGAATGTGGGCGATGTCGAAGTCGATGAGCTCGGTGCGGTAGTTGTCGCGTGCCCCGAAGGTGACAGGGAGGCGGACCTGCCCAATCGGGACCGTGGAGTCGTCGATGACTCCGGAGAAAGGCTTGGTGGGCTGAAGCTGACTGTAGGGTACTTGGAGATTGTTGAATGTTTCCACGGACAGGACTTTGAGCCCTGCCCCGCCATCGATGAGGGTCTTGGTGACTAGCACGTTGCTGATGATTGGGGAACAAAGCATCGGGAGGACTCCGGCTGTGGCCGCGCACTTGAGCTGATCCGCTGAGATGAACGTGATGGCGCACGCCGACCACCTGAGAGGGCGCGTGGCCTCGAGCTTGGGGAGGACTGCATTCACCTCGCGGGCGAACTGCTTGAAGATGCATTGAGAGGCTAAGGCTGGAGCTCCTCCTAGGATGCAGGCGATCGCACATGGTTCCTGGAAGCCCCCAGCCCCTTCGTCCTGATGACGGTCCTCATTTCTCCTTGGCTGCAGCGATAGCGGAGGGAGGCCTGCGTTACCTTGCGGGTGATCCTCGCGAGGCTGATCCCTCCAGCCTCCCTCACGAAGCGGCCTGCCAGCGATCCTCGCGAGGTTGGTCGCGCCACCCTTGATGTGGGCCGCGGTCTTCCCAGCGTCCTGCGTTCCTTCCTCCTCCTCGGTCGTAGCCCCGGTTGTTGCGGTTGGGACGCCGGCTAGTCCGTCCTTCACGCACGGCCCTGAGCTCTTGGCATTCATTGGTGTTGTGGGTGTGGAGGTCATGGTACACGCAGTACCGACTGCCCTTGGAGGATTCGGGCTGATCTCTGCCCCGCTTGGTGTCTGGTTCTGCCGCGAGCACGGCAACCCCCTTGCGCTTCACGTCCTTGGCCTTAGGCTTCTTCTCTTCAAGGTCTGTGGCAGGCAATTCGAGGAGGGAGAGATGCCCTTCCTCAGCCCTAGCGCACTTGGTCGCCAGGTTGAACAGCTCCAAGGAAGTGCAGAGATCTTCATGCATTGCAAGCTCCTCCTTCATCTTGACGTCACGCACGCCATCAGAGAAGGCTGAGATGATGGCCTCCTCGGTCACCTTGGGAATCTTGAGGCGCGCGTTGTTGAAGCGCTGGATGTACTTCTGCAGGGTTTCCCCCAGTTGTTGCTTGATGCGGCGCATGTCGCTCACGGCGGGTGGCCGGTCGCGAGTACCCTGGAAGTTGGCGATGAAGCGGGTGTGCATCTCGTCCCAGGAGGAGATCGTGCCTGGGGCCAGGTTCAGAAGCCAGGTGCGGGCCCCGTCCTTGAGAGCCATGGGGAACCAGTTCATCATGACCTTCTCGTCTCCGCTGGAAGCCTCGATTCCCAGCTCGTAGAGCTGAAGGAACTCTGCAGGGTCTGTCGTTCCGTCGTAGCGAGGAGGCAGGTCTGGCTTGAACTTGCCGGGCCACGCGACGGTGCGTAGCTCGGTGGTGAAGGCGCGGCAGCCCGATGTGGCCACAGGAGGCATTGGAGGACGAAGGGCTTGGTCTTGTGGGTCCCCATGCGCCGCAGCTGGGTGCAGCGCGGGGTCTTGACGTGCTGGAGCAGGAGCGTGGTCGGGACGAGCCGGAGTAGGGAGCGCTCGGGCAGCTTCTCGAGGGTGTGGGACCTCTTGGCAGCTCTGCTCCCGCTGCGCTGGTTCCTGATGGGGCGGGTTCCTCCTAGGGGCCACACGCCTTGGAGCCAGGGCGCCTTATTGAGGGGGAGGCGGCTGAGGCGCCCTAGGAGCTTCATTGCCCGCGCATGGAGGGGCGCGGTGCAGCGAGAAAGTTAGCGTAGGGGAGCCCCCAGCGGCGCGGACGAGTTCAGCGACTCGGTCAAGCCACTCTTCATAGACGTCGTCGACTGGGTGGAAGCGCAGGAGCTCGTTTGCCGCGATGAGCGCAGCTCGAGCCTCCATGGCCACGCGGGGCGCGCGGGATGAAGAATCAGCGGGGTTGAGCGAGGGCATAGCGGTACGGCCGTCTCGCCTCATGGACGGGTGCTGGGACGATGCTTGCTGCTCGTTCCCCGTCGGGCCGGTGGCGGCGTTGACGGCAGGAGATGGGGAACGACGAGGGCGTCCGCCGACGGGAGCCGTCTGGGCGACGCGGGAAGCGAGGGCGGCTAGGCGCTCGGCGCGAACCCGGCGTGCGTCAGACATGGTCGCGACGATAGGAGAAGAACAGGGCGGCCGAAGACAAAGTCCGGAGCACCCCTACCTGGTGCGCCAAATGTCGGTTTTCGGGTTCCGGCAAACCCTTGAGGTTCGAACACTGGGGTGCGCGCGGAGGTTTTGCCTTCTACCTACCTGTTCCTCGTCGAATCGCTAGGATCTAAACTACGAGAAGAACAACACAAGAGACACAGGATTTATACTGGTTCAGGCCACCATTGTGGTGTAATACCCTACTCCAGTGTGTGTGTGGTGGATCGCCTCTTGTGCTAATGATGAACAATACAAGGAAGAACAGCCTCGTGAGGGTCTGTTCTTGTGGTCTCTCTCTTTGGCCAGATGGATCTGTGTCCTTACCGGCCGGATGGATTGATCGATCTCTCCCTACCCTGTGGGTGGATAGTCCTCTTTATAGGCGAAGGCCCTGGGCCTCTTCCCAAATATTGAGCGGGAAGGGCGCCAACAATTGGCCAATTTGAAGGGGAACATCTAGTACACTTATCCTGACTAAAGTTGGTCCTCGCCTATCAAAGGCTCTGGTGGTGACGCCGACTTGGGCTCCACGGTGACCTCCATCCTGCCGTTGGACTGGTCTTGGTCTTGTTGCACCGAAATGGACGCCTTTGCTTGATGCTCTCGCCTGCGCTTGCTCCCCTTGGACCAAAGAGGAAAGAAGGACATTGCGCGGGCTGGCGCCCGGCAGGCGCCCTTGGTCATCATGGCTTGCGTCATGGGCACCTCGCGAGGTACCCTGCCTTGAACTCTCCGCCTCATCGCGAGCCAGCTTGACGAGGCCGTGCCTGAGGAAGCTCCTTGTCGTCCGCCCCGCGAGGCTTGGCCCCTCGTGAGGGTCTTGAGCTTGCGCTGATGAAGATGGGCCGTGCTGGGCCCCCCTTTGAGCCACGCCACAGGCCACAGGCAAGCAAGTCTGGGGACCCCCGTTCCCAGAACGCCGACAGTTATCGCTGAAACGGTGAACCTGTCTCCAACACTCCTCCCAGTCGTCGTAGACTCTGGGAACCTTACCCTTGTACACGGCATATGACGGCATCTCTATGCACAAGCCAAACAACAGACAACAGACAATACATAAGCAATATGTAAGTATGCAACAAAAGGTTCGGAAGAGAAAAGCAAGACATTAATAGCATGATTCATGATCCTACTAATAAATAGCATCGATTACATCTAAGTTGAATGACTGTCTAAACCAAAGAGACATACGAATTCTTTAAAGTTTAATTACAACATGAGCCAATCAATGTTTCAGAACTACACATCACTACTTTCGACTCGACTCATTGGACAGGAGCGTGGATGAAGCCGTCGTCTGTCGCGATGGTCATGAAATCGCGGGCGTTGTCACCCTGCATTTGTAGCATTCCATCTATCTCATTGTTGGACGGTTGATATCTGAGGTAGAACTGCCCCGAGGTATGAAGGACATCTTGATGGATGATGTCCGCAAACTCCGACTGGATGCGAAAGAATTCTTGTCTGAGGTCCGCGTCCTGGGTTGCCGACAACCTCGCGGCCCAATCTTTGAGACTATCTGGTAGCAGAAGGTGATGATGGTCCCTTACGATCGCCCGCATGTGATGGAGGGCGTAGTAGGCATCCTTCTGACCACCAGGCGGCTACTTGACGCAGCAGAAATTCGTATTGTGTGAGAAGGTGTGCTTGCCGTACTTACGAACTGCCCTGGTGAAGGTGCCTCCAGATTTGGCGTAGACGGGGAGAACATCATCAAGAACTTTCTTGACATTTGTGTAGTCTATCTTGGAGTTACGGTTCGGGTCAAAATACGTGGCCATGGAATATTTCGGGCTTAAGAGGATGAGTGTGCAATGTGTGTCACTACACAGAACACAGAATGTTAGAAAAAAAAGAACGGTCGAAATCTAAGAAATCATATGTTACGGGGCGGTTAAGGGATGACTTACTCGGGAAAGTAAGCCACAAGGAAGTTATCCTTATCTGGGTTTTCCAGAATGATGCCTTCGAGGTGTGAACTCGCAACTTGGCGATCCCCAGCGCTGCTCAAGTGCTTGGCACGCATGTAGAAGGGGTCGACTATCACGATGTCTGGGGTCTTGTCTCTAATGATCTGCATCTCCATACTCAGCGAAAATAGCCGAACGAAGGTGTAGTGCAGCGGATGAAGGTTAAACATAGCAAAGATGTCATCAAACCGCAGGACGATCGTACCCCCGATGTCGCCATCCACAAAGCCCTTGCCCTCTGGCACCTTGGCCACGAAAACCGGGTATGCCACATCATTCTCTCTGAGACGCCGCTTCTCCAAAGAAAGAACACTGTCGTGCAGACTCCGCATAGCGCCGGTTGCAGCATTGAGCATATTTGGCGGTAGCATCGCCCTACCCGCCACATGCACCCTCCTCGAGATATCCTTAGGTGAAGGTGGCCCGTCCTGAGCACGGATCGAACTTGGTGCCGGCTGGCTCGCACCGGCGCCCTTGTTAGTCTTTCGTTTCCGCCCCTTCTTCTTGATCTCCTGTAATGGGACCGAGTTCTGCTCACAGACCGCCTTCTTGAGCGTGTTGGGGCTGATAATATTTCGCACCTCAGCTATCTGAGGCTCGGTGAAGGAGGGAGCTAGAGGCGTCTCCTGAGAACTGAATGTTAGACGACGCCTGTTGCAATTGGATTTCTCTGTCGTATCAGCTACATTGTGGTCGTCTTGGTTGGGTTCTTGAGAAAGAGGCCCGCATAACTCATCAGCGAACCCATGTTCGGCAAAGTACTTATCAACTTTGGTAAATGTATCGTCGTTGTCGTCGTCGTCATCCGGATCTTGTGCCATAGGGATGTCCGTATCCTGTGCCATAGGGATGTCCGGCATAGCGATATCCGGCAGGTCCGATAGCGTTGCGGCGTTCTTGCCATGGCTTGGCACCGGCACGACTGGCGGTCTTGTCTATGGGGTGGTGTCCCCCGCCCCCAAACGAATCTGGATCTTCGGCCAAAGCAGGGGCCAGTTTACGCAGGCACTGAGGGTCATCTCATCTTCTTCGTCGGCCCCAGCGGGTCGAATCGAAGGTAACAGCTCGTCGCAGCCTGGTAGCACCCGAACCACTTCAACCCTATACACTATGGGTGCCATCGGATTACCGTGGAACATGCGGTTGCCCGGTTGAACGATTCTGCCCTTGGCGACATCGACCAACTCGCCGCCCACGAAGTGCAGAAGAGTGCAAGGAACATCGGCGGCGCCCTGCGAAAACATGTAGGGCGTCAAGGATGCCCAGTCAAAGGCAAGGAGATGAAGTCATCGGCCGAGAGGCTTAGTTACCGTGATGCCGTCGATCTCGGCTAATGTCGAGGCACCACCAACAGCGGGCGTGCAACTGACGGAGGGGGCGCTTGCTGGCGAGGTGCCGGCCGGCGTACACCCGGGTGCATTAAGCTCCAATGCCCGTGCCGGCGCCGGAGACACGAATACCGCCTCCGCCGGAGACACCAATGGCGCCGCCTGAGACACCAATGCCGCCGCCGGAGACACTAATGGCGCCGCCTGCGCGCTGTGCGAGTTGCTGGCCGTGAAGCTGGGAACTGGGGGAGGCCCCTGTTGGCCGCCCGCAATCCACGTCGTCAGCCCATGAATCAACATAGGCACCATGGCGTTGAGCTTCGTTCCCAGTTGTTGTTCCACTTGCTCTTGGACAAGCTCCGGAATCCGCGCCACTTGTGCCTTGAGTGCTTCAACCTCGCGCGTCTGGCTTTTCGAGCTGGTCTTTTTCTCCTTCCGCACACCAGCAGTATAGTATGACCCCCATTTTGTGGACAAGCCTTTGCCGGCCACACGACCAACTGACGTCGGCTTAGTGAGCTTATCCTTCTTTTTCATTATGTTCAACGCCCTATTTAAAGGGGTGTCAAAAGGGGAGCTCTGAGACGACCCCACGCTACTGCTTTCAGTGTCCTGCGAAAGGAACGTGAACCATTTAGAAATATTGGGGATTAATTAGAGTGCAACCATATGGAGCTAATTACGCGGGGGTGTATTCCTTACCAGAACAAGCTCAAGCGCCCTGGTCTTCGGATCCGTGGTAAGCTCCTTTGTTATCGGGTCCTCCTTGTACCGGGCCCTGACAAAGTTCCTGGTCTGCTTGTCACCGCTGTATTTCTCGAAGCGGGGCGGTAGGCCTTGCTCGGCACGCTCCGCGTCCTCCTTGTCCCATATAGGCTCCGCCACTCTGTAACCGCCGGGACCGAGTTTGTGTTCCCCTAAGTTCAACTCCCACATTTCTTTCCCCCACTGACTTGATTCGGAGGTTGCGCTGCTCTCGCACTTGATCTTGAACTCCTTGTACTCATCTTCGCTCATCAAAGGATATTTCGCCTTGATCTTCTCATAACTATCACCTTCGTCAATCATTCTCTTCACCGTGCTTCTCCAAGTAGACAGGGTCGTGCTCATCCTCGTGAGGGCGGCACTGTTCACTTTATTCCCTGAGAGGCATGTGTTTTCAAATTCGGCGGGGAACTTGTATCGTTCGTGCAGATTCGTGAAGAGGAGGTTGCGCAAATTCCCGTGGTCCTTATGCCTAAGGTTCTCGGTGTTGATCGAGACGGTGCTCCGGAGAATGCACTCGAGCTGAAGCGAGTACCCCTTGACTATATGTTTGGGCTCCGTTGGATGCCCGTCGGAGTCCACTAGAGTAAATTCCTCCTTGAGGGTATGGAGCACATTCGGGCGCCGGTCCTTCCATTGCTTCTTCGGTTGGCTGCCATCTGTGTGTGTGCAGCCATCATCAGTGGTGGCATCCTCGGCGGCACCATCAGTGGTGTCATCCCCGACGCCACTAGGGGTTGTGTAGTCAGGATCGGTGTCTTCCGCGGTGTCCTCATAGCGGTGAGGTTGTTCCTCCATCTCCTGGGACAGCTCCCACAATTGCTTGTCGCCCAAACCACCAGCCTCATCGTTGTGGGCCATGTTTCGCTCTAAATAGGAAAAAAGTTTGGTCAAAAAGTTGGTTATTGTCAAGGAACAAGATCATGGTCTCATCATTTAGGGTTTCTCGATGCTGAGGCACCCTAAAAGCCTAATCTTTCATCATTTAGGGTTTGTCGACGCCGAGGCACCCTAAAAGCCTAAGCGTACATCATTTAGGTTCTCATCGACACCGAGGCATCCGGGACAGCCAAGTTAAGTTTTCATCATTTAGGGTTTATCGATGCCCACGCACCCTAGGTTGGGCCTAATCACTTGGCACTAATCACTTGGCTCTATTGCCACCTATGTTGGGTTTATCATCTAGGGTTTATCGATGCTAAGGAGAATTCTAAGTTGGGCCTAATCACTTGGCTCTATTGCCACCTATGGTTTAATGCAGCAAGAATAAAGGGGTAGTTGATCCTACTTAATTAAGTACTAAGATACCCCGGCCCATGCATTAGTAGCAAGTACCCCATATGTCCTATTTTTAGCAAAGTCATGCTAAAATTCACGGAAAATTTCAGCATGACCTTTGCTAAAAATAGGACATATGGAGTACCCGAATTTGCCGGAACGGAAGTTAATCAACATTCTGGCAAACTCAAGGGCCTCTCGGGGTACCTGCAAAATCATCACGACACGATGGTCGGAGACAAAACCCAGCAAACTAGCACCACAATGTGCCTCTACTTTCATATGGATGAAAAGGCCACGGACCATATGGTCCTCTGCTTTCATATGGACAAAAATCAGGTCAACTTATGTGAGCTTCCATTCCAGATCTAATAGCAGCAAGTTGTTCACTTGTAGCTCAACTTATGTGAGCTGCCTTCAAGAAAAGAAATCTGCAGTGGCACATCTGCTCTCTGAATACATTGGCAAGAAACAAAACAACACCTAGTACCATCCATCTGCTATGGCCGTATCATGCAGTTTAACTAAGCACTAACATGTAATTATATAACAGAAAACTTGGCGCGTACGTGTCACTTAGCTTGGGCAAGCAACATACCTCGTCCTCTTGGTTAGTCCAAACAAGTTGTATGCTGAGCCTCAACTCACCACCTGCACATTTTACAGCACCCATGAAATGAAAAACTAAACATAATTGTCAACCAACAAAACCAAAACACAAACAGGAGTTCAAATTTTCACGATCAGGAAGAAAAACAGGGTTTTCAACTACTATATTCAGTTTCATGGCATGAGTTGAACAGTTGAAAAAGAACAAGCTTCATTTAAATATCTTGCTGCTAACAAACATAACTAATGTCAGTACTCAAAAAATAGAGTGACCACACAGGGAACAAACAAACTATTCACTTTTTATTTCTTCAGAATTGGACCAGACAGAGAACAACTCCTTGGAAGCAAACTGAAACCATGCTGAAACTATACCGAAACCATGCTGAAACTTTACTGAAACTACTCCTCGCAAGCAAACCGAAACTACTCCTTGGAAGCAAATTGTCTTGGAAGGAGTATTGTGTGCACAAATCTACTCCAACTAGTTGCTTTCACTTAGAGATTGTTAGCACAAACAGCATGAGTCATTCTTCAGACCGTTACAAATAGAAACAATGGCAACCAAGTTTAAAAACCAACAATCCTATATATTATTCTGAAACTTGATATATTGAAATCACTTAGCACTCTCTTTATGTGTTCATTCAACACTTAAAATTGAGGAAAATAATACCAACTAGGATCGGTATGACCTTCGTTTTTCATTTTCTGTATCATCAATTAAATCTTCTGCAAGCTTATATGAAAAGGTTCAGCAACTTGAAACGTAACTCTTGCTTGGTGTTCCAAATCATTTCATTTATATTTTAAATAACAGTAGGAATTATTTCATAATAGAATTTACCCCAAAAACAAATTCCTTTAATGTCATTTTCAAACTCTGAGTTGCCTGTGTTGCACTAAAACTAATTAAAATAATTTTTATAAAATTTCCACAAATTTTTTGGGAGACCCTATAATTCCTATAAATCATTTTTGAACAAAGACCCATCCTACTCTTTTGAAATTTTTGAGAGAAACACGCACTTCTCCATTCTGATCCATTTCAGTTTACAACAACAACCCTATTTCCATTCTGAGGCCAGGACGCACGGGACGCGGGCAGCTGTGCGAGGACTGGCAGCAGCGCAGCAGAGCAAGCAGCGTCAGCAGTGGCGGCAAAACAACAGAGCAGCGGCAGCAGAACCATCAGCGATGGGAGCAACAGGGGGAAGGGGAGGCCGATGGGGGCGATGGGTGCATGCGACAGAGGGGGGAATGGGTGGGGTGGAGGACGCTCACCACGGGGAGGGCCGAAGGAGAGCTCGACGAGGCCGGGGTGACGATATGTGGGCGGACGAACGAAGAAGGTGGCGACGGCGGCGGCTACGCGAGACCCCGGCTCGAGCTGGTTCACTGAACGGAAGAAGCCAAACGCGGTGATCCTCCTGGACGTCTTCCCGCGCGACAACGACGACGGTTGTCGCGGCAACGACGAGGGGGCCGCGGTCACCGCGCAATCTGATGAGTTCAAATCGAACTAGAGGGACGCTGGATGTGGGGACGGGGTGCACTGGAAAGGGGTCGTCGGCGGCGAGGGGGAAGGGATCTGGCGCGGGGGGCGAGGGGGAAAGGGATAGAGGGGGGAAAGGGATAGCAATGGCGCACCACCCAGGGGTGCGCCATAAGTACATCCATAGCAATGGCGCACCACCGAGGGGTGCGCCATAAGTAGTTTTTTTATTGATAACAATGGCGCACCCTCTCCTAGTGCGCCATTAGTAACTTTTATTTTTTTATTTTTTATTGATAAAAATTATTACACTATATACAGGAGATGAGTAGAGGAGGGAGGGAGGGTGCAAATCAAATCTAATTATTTATTGATAAAGATTATTTTTTATTTTTTTATTTTTTATTGATAAAAATTATTTTTTATTTTCTATTTTTTTATTTTTTTATTGATAAAAATTATTTTTTCTAATACTTTTTAGAAAATGACAAATCAAATCTGAAAACATTTATGAATGTGAAAAAACATCATCAAATTTCTTATTTGAAATTATTTATGAATATTAAAAAATATCATCAAATTTGTTATTTGAAAATATTTGAAAAAATATCATAAAAATTTAAAAATATTAATGAGTTCACAATATATTAACAAATTCAATACTTTTTGTGAGTTAGAAATTCAATACCATAATAAACATAATTCAATATTCATGAGGACTAGAACATAAGAAATATCATTTCAAAATGTTGAAATACAATCGAGAAATGAAGACTACGATTTAAATACAATCAATCTTAGCTAGCTATCTGTTCACAATCTTCTTGCCCTTCTTTTTCGCAAATGGAGTTATTCTATGGAACGGACGTCCTTTAGGTAGGGTGGTCCTGCTTCTTCTTGTGGTGTGTGCTGCTACTTCATCGTCGTCGTCATGTTCGATCTTCGGGTCGCCGTACTTGTCGAAGTCTTGCTCATTGGCTACTCCATCCATTCCGATGATCTTCCTTTTGCCTCTCGTCACGACAACACGACTGGGCTTTGACGGGTCGGTAATGAAGAAGCATTGGTCCACTTGGGAAGCCAGTACCCATGGCTCATTTTTCGCGGTGACGTTTGCGCCCGCGGTCTTGGATTTGGCTTCGGGTATAACCATGGTGGTGAAATACCGGTCTTCTTTTAGGACGCTCTTGGCCCATCTGACACGGAACATCGGGACCTTCTCTCCAGCGTAGCTCAGCTCCCAGATCTCCTCGATCCTTCCGTAGTATCTGTCCTTGTCGTTGCCGGTGTAGGATTCCATCGTTACCCCGGAGTTCTGATAACCATCGCTCTTCATGTCCTTGTTCTCGGTGTAAAATGTGTAGTCGTTGATATCGTACGCCTCATAGGTCATCAGGTTGTGCTCGGCGCCCTGTGACAAGGCGAATATGAGTTGTTCTTCCGCGAAAGAATCCTCATGTAAAGGGTACGACAGAAGCTTCTGCTTGAACCAACACGTGAAACATGAGTTGTGCTCTTTGATTATATCTCCGTCCGTCCTCTGTTGGCCTTGGTCATTGTACGTCTTCTCAATAAAGGTTTTGTGCTCTACCACCCAAGGATCGACCACGTCTATGTGTTGTAGCGCGACTAGGTTTGCTCTTTCAAAGTCGGTGAGTCGACCCTCGAAGTCGACATGCATTTCGCGGCGACCCTCACGGTGACCCCATCCAGCGAGCCTGCCGAGGTGCCTGTTGACGGGCAGACCAACGGGGTTCTCGATGCCTAGATAGTTCGTGCAGTAGGAGATGCACTCTTCGGTCAGAAAGCCCCTGGCTATACTTCCCTCTGGACGTGACATGTTGTGAACGTATCCTTTGATGACACCATTCATCCTTTCGAACGGCATCATGCTGTGCAGGAATGTCGGCCCGAGTTGGATGATATCCTCCATGATATGGACCAGCAGATGCACCATAACGTCGAAGAATGCGGGCGGGAAGTACATCTCAAGCTCGCATGGTATCACCACGATCTCTTCCTGTAGCTTTCTGAGTTGCCTCACGCCAATCGACTTCTGAGAGATGACGTCGAAAAAGTTGCATAGGCCAAATAGCGTTTCACGGACGTGCGCGTCCATGATCCCACGGATTGCAACTGGAAGTATCTGCATCATCAGCACATGACAGTCGTGAGACTTCATCACACTGAACTTCTGCTTCGCTGGGTCTAGGTATCTGCTTATCTTCCCCGCATAACCGTAAGGAAGTTTTACTCCTAGGAGGCAGGTGAAAAACTGCTCGATCTCCTCCTGACTTAGAGTGAAGCACGCGGGAGGGTAGTCATTTCCGGTCTTCTTGGACTTTTTGCCTTTGCGACGATTTTCTGTGTCCTCCTTCGCCTCATCATCATCGTCATCATCATCATTAGCGTGAAGCTCCTGCCTGATGCCCATTGATTTCAAGTCTGCCCTTGCTTTCGGCCCATCTTTGGTCCTCTCTGGCATGTTGAGAAGGGTACCAAGCAGACTCTCGCACACGTTCTTCGTGATATGCATGACATCAAGGATGTGAGGCACACGGTGGATCTTCCAGTACGGCAAGTCCCAGAAAACAGACCTTGTTTTCAATACCTTCAGCAGCGGCTCTGGCGCCTTTCGCTTCTTTCGCGGCTCTGGCGCCTTTTTCTTCTTTCCCGGCAGTGGGCAGTCTTTCCAATTTTTCAATAGCTCGTCTATTTCCTCGCCGCTCCTCGTACACGGGCGTTTTCGGGGTTCGGTTTCACCATCGAACAGATCCTTGTGTTTCCTCCACGGGTCATCGTCACGAAGCCACCTTCGATGTCCCATGAACACGGTTTTTGAAGACCCGGGATCTCTATCTAGCTGGCGATACGTTGTGTCATCCATGCACCTTACGCATCCAGAAAATCCGTGGACTACCTGCCCCGCGAGATATCCGTAACCGAGATAGTCGTGCACCGTCGTGAGCAGTGCGGCTCTCATAGGGAAATATTCTTTCTCTGCGGCATCCCACGTATTGGCTGGCGTTTTCCACAGCGTGTCTAGCTCCTCCTTCAGCAGCCCCAGATACAGATTGATGTCGTTCCCTAGTTGTTTCGGCCCTTCAATTAGCATACTCATGTTAATGTACTTCCTCTTCATGCACAACCAAGGGGGGAGGTTGTACATCCACACAGACATAGGCCAGGTGCTATGTGTGCTTCTCTGGCTGCCAAACGGATTGACTCCATCGGTGCTCGCACCCAGCACGATGTTCCTTGGATCCTTCCCAAATTCTGGGTATTCGAAGTTCAACGCTTGCCACTGGCTCGCATCCTTAGGGTGACTCAGCATCTTGTCTTTTTTATTTATCTCTGGATCATTTCCGTCATATTCCCGCTTCTTCTCTTCCCTATCCGCGTGCCAACGCAGGAGTTTTGCTACCTTAGGGTCCGCGAAATACCGCTGCAGGCGAGGAGTGATCGGAAAGTACCACACCGATTTTCGAGGAGCTTTCTTCCTCTTCTTGTATCGAGTGACGCCGCACACCGGACATATGGTAGACTCCGCGTGCTCGTCCTGATAAATGATGCAATTGTTCATGCACACATGGTATTTCACGTGCGGTAAATCCAGAGGACACACAATTTTCTTCGCCTCCTCGAAATTGGTCGGGCACTTGTTCCCCTTGGGAAGACGTTCATGCCAGAATGACATGTTCTCGTCGAAGCATGCGTCGGTCATTTTGTATTTTACCTTCATCTCCAGAGCCATGAGCGTTACTTTCAGGCGGGTATCCTCGGGCCTGCATCATTCATACAATGGAGTAACCGCGTCTATCTCCAGTTGATCCAGCTTGGCTTTCTCTCGGGCGGCAGCTCTTGCGTTATCCGTCTGCTTGAGAAGCAGCTCTTGAATATGAGGGTCCTGCACCCAGCCTCCATCATCGTCTGCTCCGGCATCTTCATCTTCATGATCATGCCCTTCGTCTTGATCTTCCTCATCATCATGTACGACATCTTCTACATGATGACTGTGTACAGCATCACCGCCATGATCATGTCCTGGAGATTCTTCGTCTTCTCGCCCGCCCTCGCCGCGGTGGTACTTGTCTTGTTGCCCTTCCTCATTTCTTGCCCGGCCCCCATGGACGACTTTGTTGGAAATATGCCCTAGAGGCAATAATAAAAGTATTATTATATTTCATTGTTCATGATAATTGTCTTTTATTCATGCTATAACTGTATTATCCGGAAATCGTAATACACGTGTGAATACTTAGACCACACTATGTCCCTGGTAAGCCTCTAGTTGACCAGCTCGTTGTGATCAACAGATAGTCATGGTTTCCTGACTATGGACATTGGATGTCGTTGATAACGGGATCACATCATTAGGAGAATGATGTGATGGACAAGACCCAATCCTAAGCATAGCATAAAAGATCGTGTAGTTCGTTTTGCTAGAGCTTTGCAAGTGTCAAGTATCTCTTCCTTCGACCATGAGATCGTGTAACTCCCGGATACCGTAAGAGTGCCTTGGGTGTATCAAACGTCACAACATAACTGGGTGACTATAAAGGTGCATTACAGGTATCTCCGAAAGTAGCTGTTGGGTTGACACGGATCGAGACTGGGATTTGTCACTCCGTATGACGGAGAGGTATCTCTGGGCCCACTCGGTAATGCATCATCATAATGAGCTCAATGTGACCAAGGTGTTGGACACGGGATCATGCATTACGGTACGAGTAAAGTGACTTGCCGGTAACGAGACTGAACAAGGTATTGGGATACCGACGATCGAGTCTCGGGCAAGTAACGTACCGATTGACAAAGGGAATTGCATACAGGGTTTGATCGAATCCTCGACATAGTGGTTCATCCGATGACAACATCGAGGAGCATGTGGGAGCCATCATGGGTATCCAGATCCCGCTGATGGTTATTGACTGAGAGCGTCTCGGTCATGTCTGCATGTCTCCCGATCCCGTAGGGTCTACACACTTAAGGTTCGGTGATGCTAGGGTTATGAAGATATGTATATGCAGAAACCCGAATGTTGTTCGGAGTCCCGGATGAGATCCCGGACGTCACGAGGAGTTCCGGAATGGTCCGGAGGTAAAGAATTATATATAGGAAGTGCTGTTTCGGGCATCGGGACAAGTTTCGGGGTTATCGGTATTGTACCGGGACCACCGGAAGGGTCCCGGGGGTCCACCGGGTGGGGCCACCTGTCCCGGGGGGCCACATGGGCTGTAGGGGTGCGCCTTGGCCATCATGGGCCAAGGGCACCAGCCCCTATAGGCCCATGCGCCTAGGGTTTCCCCCTAGGAGGAGTCCTAGTGGTGGAAGGCACCCCTAGGTGCCTTGGGGGGGAGGGAAACCTCCCCTAGGCCGCCGCCCCCCCTAGTAGATCTCATCTACTAGGGCCGGCGCCCCCCTGGCACCCCTATATATAATGGGGGAGAGGAGGGACTTCATACACCAGCCCCTGGCGCCTCCACCTCCCCCCGTTACGTCTCTCCCTCGTAGTCTCGGCGAAGCCCTGCTGCTGTGACGCCCTGCATCCACCACCACGCCGTCGTGCTGCTGGATCTTCATCAACCTCTCCTTCCCCCTTGCTGGATCAAGAAGGAGGAGACGTCTCCCGTCCCGTATGTGTGTTGAACGCGGAGGTGCCGTCCGTTCGGCGCTGGTCATCGGTGATTTGGATCACGTCGAGTACGACTACATCATCACCTTGCAAGCTTCCGCACGCGATCTACAAGTGGTATGTAGATGCAAACTCTCTCCCTAGACTCGTTGCTTAGATGAACTCATAGATGGATCTTGGTGAAACCGTAGGAAAAATTTTAATTTTCTGCAACGTTCCCCAACAGTGGCATCATGAGCTAGGTCTATGCGTAGTTCTCTTTGCACGAGTAGAACACAACTTTGTTGTGGGCGTGGATTTTGTCATCTTACTTGCCTCTACTAGTCTTTTCTTGCTCAACGGTATTGTGGATGAAGCGGCCCGGACCAACCTTACACGTACGCTTACGTGAGACCGGTTCCACCGATTGACATGCACTAGTTGCATAAGGTGGCTGGCAGGTGTCTGTCTCTCCCACCTTAGTTGGAGCGGAATCGATGAACAGGGCCCTTATGAATTGTAAATAGAAGTTGACAAAATCACGTTGTGGTGATTCGTAGGTAAGAAAATGTTCTTGCTAGAACCCAATTGCAGCCACGTAAAAGATGCAACAACAATTAGAGGACGTCTAACTTGTTTTTGCAGCAATTGATCATGTGATGTGATATGGCCAGAAGTTGTGATGAATGATGAATTGTGATGTATGAGATCATGTTCTTTGTAATAGGATTCACGACTTGCATGTCGATGAGTATGACAACCGGCAGGAGCCATAGGAGTTGTCATTATTTTTTGTATGACCTGCGTGTCATTGAATAACGTCATGTAAACTACTTTACTTTATTGCTAAACGTTAGTCATAGAAGTAGAAGTAGTCGTTGGCGTGACAACTTCATGAAGACACGATGATGGAGATCATGATGATGGAGATCATGGTGTCAAGCCGGTGACAACATGATCATGGAGCCCCGAAGATGAAGATCAATGGAGCTATATGATATTGGCCATATCATGTCACAACTATATAATTGCATGTGATGTTTATTATGTATTATGCATCTTGTTTACTTAGGACGACGGTAGTAAATAAGATGATCCCTTATAAAATTTCAAGAAGTGTTCTCCCCTAACTGTGCACCGTTGCTACAGTTCGTCGCTTCTAAGCACCACGTGATGATCGGGTGTGATGGATTCTTACGTTCACATACAACGGGTGTAAGACAGTTTTACACAGCGAAAACACTTAGGGTTAACTTGACGAGCCTAGCATCTGCAGACATGGCCTCGGAACACGGAGACCGAAAGGTCGAACACGAGTCGTATGGAAGATACGATCAACATGAGAATGTTCACCGACGATGACTACTCCGTCTCACGTGATGATCGGACACGGCCTAGTCGACTCGGATCGTGTAACACTTAGATGACTAAAGGGATGTCTAATCTAAGTGGGAGTTCATAATTTGATTAGAACTTTATTATCATGAACTTAGTCTAAAACCTTTGCAAATATGTCTTGTAGATCAATGGCCAACGCTAACGTCAACATGAACTTCAACGCGTTCCTAGAGAAAACCAAGCTGAAAGATGATGGCAGCAACTATACGGACTGGGTCCGGAACCTGAGGATCATCCTCATAGCTGCCAGGAAACAATATGTCCTAGAAGGACCGCTAGGTGACGCTCCCGTCCCAGAGAACCAAGACATTATGAATGCTTGGCAAACTCGCGCTGATGATTACTCCCTCGTTCAGTGTGGCATGCTTTACAGCTTAGAACCGGGGCTCCAAAAGCGTTTTGAGCATCACGGAGCATATGAGATGTTCGAAGAGCTGAAACTAGTTTTCCAAGCTCATGCCCGGGTCGAGAGATATGATGTCTCCGACAAGTTCTACAGTTGTAAGATGGAGGAAAACAGTTCTGTCAGTGAGCACATCCTGAAGATGTCTGGGTTGCACAACCGTATGACCCAGCTGAACATTAACCTCCCAGATGAGGCGGTCATTGACAGAATCCTCCAGTCGCTCCCACCAAGCTACAAGAGCTTTGTGATGAACTACAACATGCAGGGAATGGAAAAGACCATTCCTGAAGTGTTCTCGATGCTGAAGTCAGCAGAGGCTGAAATCAAGAAAGAACATCTAGTGTTGATGGTCAATAAGACCACTAAGTTCAAGAAGGGCAAGGGTAAGAAGAACTTCAAGAAGGACGGCAAAGATGTTGCCGCGCCTGGTAAGCCAGTTACCGGGAAGAAGTCAAAGAATGGACCTAAGCCTGAGACTAAGTGCTTTTATTGCAAGGGGAAGGGTCACTGGAAGCAGAACTGCCCCAAATACTTAGCAGATAAGAAGGCCGGCAAAACCAAAGGTATATTTGATATACATGTAATTGATGTGTACCTTACCAGTACTCGTAGTAACTCCTGGGTATTTGATACCGGTGCCGTTGCTCATATTTGTAACTCACAGCAGGAGCTGCGGAATAAACGGAGACTGGCAAAGGACGAGGTGACGATGCGCGTCGGGAATGGTTCCAGAGTCGATGTGATCGCCGTCGGCACGCTGTCCTCTACATTTACCTACGGGATTAGTTTTGAACCTTAATAATTCTTATTTAGTGCCAAGTTTGAGCATGAACATTGTATCAGGATCTCGTTTAATACGAGATGGCTACTCATTTAAGTCTGAGAATAATGGTTGTTCGATTTATATGAGAGATATGTTTTATGGTCATGCTCCGATGGTCAATGGTTTATTCTTAATGAATCTCGAGCGTAATATTACACATGTTCATAGTGTAGATGCCAAAAGATTTAAAGTTGATAACGATAGTCCCACATACTTGTGGCACTGCCGCCTTGGTCACATTGGTGTCAAGCGCATGAAGAAGCTCCATGCCGATGGACTTTTAGAGTCTCTTGATTATGAATCGTTTGACACGTGCGAACCATGCCTCTTGGGAAAAATGACCAAGACTCCGTTCTCCGGAACAATGGAGCAAGCAACCAACTTGTTGGAAATCATACATACCGATGTGTGCGGTCCAATGAGCGTTGAGGCTCGCGGAGGATATCGTTATGTTCTCACTCTCACAGATGACTTGAGTAGATATGGGTATGTCTACTTAATGAAACACAAGTCTGAGACCTTTGAAAAGTTCAAGGAATTTCAGAATGAGGTGGAGAATCAACGTGACCGAAAGATAAAATTCTTACGATCAGATCGTGGAGGAGAATACTTAAGTCATGATTTTGGTACACACTTAAATAAATGTGGAATCGTTTCACAGCTCACGCCGCCTGGAACACCTCAGCGAAACGGTGTGTCCGAACGTCGTAATCGCACTCTATTGGATATGGTGCGGTCTATGATGTCTCTTACCGATTTTACCGCTATCATTTTGGGGATACGCTCTAGAGACAGCTACATTCACTTTAAATAGGGCACCGTCTAAATCCGTTGAGATGACACCGTATGAATTATGGTTTGGAAAGAAACCTAAGCTGTCCTTTCTAAAAGTTTGGGGATGCGAAGCTTATGTCAAGAAACTTCAACCTGAAAAGCTCAAACCAAGTCGGAAAAATGCGTATTCATAGGATACCCTAAGGAAACTGTAGGGTATACCTTCTACTTAAGATCCAAAGGCAAGATCTTTGTTGCCAAGAACGGATGCTTTCTAGAAAAAGAGTTTCTCTCGAAAGAAGTAAGTGGGAGAAAAGTAGAACTCGATGAAGTACTACCTCTTGAGCGGGATAGTGACGCAGCACAGGAAACCGTTCCTGTGATGCCCACACCAACTGAAGAGGAAAACCATGATAATGATCAAGGTACTTCGGATCAAGTTACTGCTGAACTTCGTAGGTCCACAAGGACACGTTCCGCACCAGAGTGGTACGGCAACCCTGTCCTGGAAATCATGTTGTTAGACAACAATGAACCTTCGAACTATGAAGAAGCAATGGCGGGCCCGGATTCCAACAAATGGCTTGAAGCCATGAAATCCGAGATAGAATCCATGTATGAAAACAAAGTATGGACTTTGACAGACTTGCCCGATGATCGGCGAGCGATAGAAAACAAATGGATCTTTAAGAAGACGGACGCGGATGGTAATGTTACCATCTATAAAGCTCGACTTGTCGCTAAGGGTTATCGACAGGTTCAAGGGATTGACTACGACGAGACATTCTCTCCCGTAGCGAAGCTAAAGTCCGTCCGAATCATGTTAGCAATTGCCGCATACTATGATTATGAGATATGGCAGATGGACGTCAAAACAGCATTCCTTAACGGGCATCTTAAGGAAGAACTGTATATGATGCAGCCGGAAGGTTTTGTCGATCCTCGGAACGCTAACAAAGTATGCAAGCTCCAGCGATCCATTTATGGACTGGTGCAAGCATCTCGGAGTTGGAACATTCGCTTTGATGAGATGATCAAAGCGTTTGGGTTTATGCAGACTTATGGAGAAGCCTGCGTTTACAAGAAAGTGAGTGGGAGCTCTGTAGCATTTCTCATATTATACGTAGATGACATACTCCTGATGGGAAATAATATAGAATTTCTGGACAGCATTAAGGCCTACTTGAATAAGTGTTTTTCAATGAAGGACCTTGGAGAAGCTGCTTATATATTAGGCATCAAGATCTATAGAGATAGATCGAGACGCCTCATAGGTCTTTCACAAAGCACATACCTTGATAAGATTTTGAAGAGATTCAGAATGGATCAGTCCAAGAAGGGGTTCTTGCCTATGTTACAAGGTATGAGACTGAGCTCAGCTCAGTCACCGACCACGGCAAAAGATAAAGAAGAGATGAGTGTCATCCCCTATGCTTCAGCCATAGGATCTATTATGTATGCCATGCTGTGTACCAGACCCGATGTAAACCTTGCCGTAAGTTTGGTAGCAAGATACCAAAGTAATACCGGCAAGGAACACTGGACAGCGGTCAAGAATATCCTGAAGTACCTGAAAAGGACAAAGGACATGTTTCTCGTTTATGGAGGAGACGAAGAGCTCGTCGTAAAGGGTTACGTCGACGCTAGCTTTGACTCAGATCCGGATGACTCTAAGTCACAAACCGGATACGTGTATATGTTGAATGGTGGAGCAGTAAGTTGGTGCAGCTGCAAGCAGAGCGTCGTGGCGGGATCTACGTGTGAAGCGGAGTACATGGCAGCCTCGGAGGCAGCGCATGAAGCAATTTGGGTGAAGGAGTTCATCACCGACCTAGGAGTCATACCCAATGCGTCGGGGCCAATCAAACTCTTCTGTGACAACACTGGAGCTATTGCCCTTGCCAAGGAGCCCAGGTTTCACAAGAAGACCAGGCACATCAAGCGTCGTTTCAACTCCATCCGTGAAAATGTTCAAGATGGAGACATAGAGATTTGCAAAGTGCACACGGATCTGAATGTCGCAGATCCGCTAACTAAACCTCTCTCGCGTGCAAAACATGATCAACACCAGAACTCTATGGGTGTTCGATTCATCACAATGTAACTAGATTGGTGACTCTAGTGCAAGTGGGAGACTGTTGGAAATATGCCCTAGAGGCAATAATAAAAGTATTATTATATTTCATTGTTCATGATAATTGTCTTTTATTCATGCTATAACTGTATTATCCGGAAATCATAATACACGTGTGAATACTTAGACCACACTATGTCCCTGGTAAGCCTCTAGTTGACCAGCTCGTTGTGATCAACAGATAGTCATGGTTTCCTGACTATGGACATTGGATGTCGTTGATAACGGGATCACATCATTAGGAGAATGATGTGATGGACAAGACCCAATCCTAAGCATAGCATAAAAGATCGTGTAGTTCGTTTTGCTAGAGCTTTGCAAGTGTCAAGTATCTCTTCCTTCGACCATGAGATCGTGTAAATCCTAGATACTGTAAGAGTGCCTTGGGTGTATCAAACGTCACAACGTAACTGGGTGACTATAAAGGTGCATTACAGGTATCTCCGAAAGTAGCTGTTGGGTTGACACGGATCAAGACTGGGATTTGTCACTCCGTATGACGGAGAGGTATCTCTGGGCCCACTCGGTAATGCATCATCATAATGAGCTCAATGTGACCAAGGTGTTGGACACGGGATCATGCATTACGGTACGAGTAAAGTGACTTGCCGGTAACGAGACTGAACAAGGTATTGGGATACCGACGATCGAGTCTCGGGCAAGTAACGTACCGATTGACAAAGGGAATTGCATACAGGGTTTGATCGAATCCTCGACATAGTGGTTCATCCGATGACAACATCGAGGAGCATGTGGGAGCCATCATGGGTATCCAGATCCCGCTGATGGTTATTGACTGAGAGCGTCTCGGTCATGTCTGCATGTCTCCCGATCCCGTAGGGTCTACACACTTAAGGTTCGGTGACGCTAGGGTTATGAAGATATGTATATGCAGAAACCCGAATGTTGTTCGGAGTCCCGGATGAGATCCTGGACGTCACGAGGAGTTCCGGAATGGTCCGGAGGTAAATAATTATATATAGGAAGTGCTGTTTCGGGCATCGGGACAAGTTTCGGGGTTATCGGTATTGTACCGGGACCACCGGAAGGGTCCCGGGGGTCCACCGGGTGGGGCCACCTGTCCCGGGGGACCACATGGGCTGTAGGGGGTGCGCCTTGGCCATCATGGGCCAAGGGCACCAGCCCCTATAGGCCCATGCGCCTAGGGTTTCCCCCTAGGAGGAGTCCTAGTGGTGGAAGGCACCCCTAGGTGCCTTGGGGGGGAGGGAAACCTCCCCTAGGCCGCCGCCCCCCCTAGTAGATCTCATCTACTAGGGCCGGCGCCCCCCCTGGCACCCCTATATATAGTGGGGGAGAGGAGGGACTTCATACACCAGCCCCTGGCGCCTCCACCTCCCCCCGTTACGTCTCTCCCTCGTAGTCTCGGCGAAGCCCTGCTGCTGTGACGCCCTGCATCCACCACCACGCCGTCGTGCTGCTGGATCTTCATCAACCTCTCCTTCCCCCTTGCTGGATCAAGAAGGAGGAGACGTCTCCCGTCCCGTACGTGTGTTGAACGCGGAGGTGCCGTCCGTTCGGCGCTGGTCATCGGTGATTTGGATCACGTCGAGTACGACTACATCATCACCTTGCAAGCTTCCGCACGCGATCTACAAGTGGTATGTAGATGCAAACTCTCTCCCTAGACTCGTTGCTTAGATGAACTCATAGATGGATCTTGGTGAAACAGTAGGAAAATTTTTAATTTTCTGCAACGTTCCCCAACAGTGGCATCATGAGCTAGGTCTATGCGTAGTTCTCTTTGCACGAGTAGAACACAACTTTGTTGTGGGCGTGGATTTTGTCATCTTACTTGCCTCTACTAGTCTTTTCTTGCTCAACGGTATTGTGGGATGAAGCGGCCCGGACCAACCTTACACGTACGCTTACGTGAGACCGGTTCCACCGATTGACATGCACTAGTTGCATAAGGTGGCTGGTGGGTGTCTGTCTCTCCCACCTTAGTTGGAGCGGAATCGATGAATAGGGACCTTATGAAGGGTAAATAGAAGTTGACAAAATCACGTTGTGGTGATTCGTAGGTAAGAAAACATTCTTGCTAGAACCCAATTGCAGCCACGTAAAAGATGCAACAACAATTAGAGGACGTCTAACTTGTTTTTGCAGCGATTGATCATGTGATGTGATATGGCCAGAAGTTGTGATGAATGATGAATTGTGATGTATGAGATCATGTTCTTTGTAATAGGATTCACGACTTGCATGTCGATGAGTATGACAACCGGCAGGAGCCATAGGAGTTGTCATTATTTTTTGTATGACCTGCGTGTCATTGAATAACGTCATGTAAACTACTTTACTTTATTGCTAAACGTTAGTCATAGAAGTAGAAGTAGTCGTTGGCGTGACAACTTCATGAAGACACGATGATGGAGATCATGGTGTCAAGCCGGTGACAAGATGATCATGGAGCCCCGAAGATGAAGATCAATGGAGCTATATGATATTGGCCATATCATGTCACAACTATATAATTGCATGTGATGTTTATTATGTATTATGCATCTTGTTTACTTAGAACGACGGTAGTAAATAAGATGATCCCTTATAAAATTTCAAGAAGTGTTCTCCCCTAACTGTGCACCGTTGCTACAGTTCGTCGCTTCTAAGCACCACGTGATGATCGGGTGTGATGGATTCTTACGTTCACATACAACGGGTGTAAGACAGTTTTACACGGCGAAAACACTTAGGGTTAACTTGACGAGCCTAGCATCTGCAGACATGGCCTCGGAACACGGAGACCGAAAGGTCGAACACGAGTCGTATGGAAGATACGATCAACATGAGAATGTTCACCGACGATGACTAGTCCGTCTCACGTGATGATCGGACACGGCCTAGTCGACTCAGATCGTGTAACACTTAGATGACTAAAGCGATGTCTAATCTAAGTGGGAGTTCATAATTTGATTAGAACTTTATTATCATGAACTTAGTCTAAAACCTTTGCAAATATGTCTTGTAGATCAATGGCCAACGCTAACGTCAACATGAACTTCAACGCGTTCCTAGAGAAAACCAAGCTGAAAGATGATGGCAGCAACTATACGGACTGGGTCCGGAACCTGAGGATCATCCTCATAGCTGCCAGGAAACAATATGTCCTAGAAGGACCGCTAGGTGACGCTCCCGTCCCAGAGAACCAAGACATTATGAATGCTTGGCAAACTCGCGCTGATGATTACTCCCTCGTTCAGTGCGGCATGCTTTACAGCTTAGAACCGGGGCTCCAAAAGCGTTTTGAGCATCACGGAGCATATGAGATGTTCGAAGAGCTGAAACTAGTTTTCCAAGCTCATGCCCGGGTCGAGAGATATGATGTCTCCGACAAGTTCTATAGTTGTAAGATGGAGGAAAACAGTTCTATCAGTGAGCACATCCTGAAGATGTCTGGGTTGCACAACCGTATGACCCAGCTGAACATTAACCTCCCAGATGAGGCGGTCATTGACAGAATCCTCCAGTCGCTCCCACCAAGCTACAAGAGCTTTGTGATGAACTACAACATGCAGGGGATGGAAAAGACCATTCCTGAAGTGTTCTCGATGCTGAAGTCAGCAGAGGCTGAAATCAAGAAAGAACATCAAGTGTTGATGGTCAATAAGACCACTAAGTTCAAGAAGGGCAAGGGTAAGAAGAACTTCAAGAAGGACGGCAAGGAGGTTGCCGCGCCTAGTAAGCCAGTTACCGGGAAGAAGTCAAAGAATGGACCTAAGCCTGAGACTGAGTGCTTTTATTGCAAGGGGAAGGGTCACTGGAAGCGGAACTGCCCCAAATACTTAGCAGATAAGAAGGCCGGCAAAACCAAAGGTATATTTGATATACATGTAATTGATGTGTACCTTACCAGTACTCGTAGTAACTCCTGGGTATTTGATACCGGTGCCGTTGCTCATATTTGTAACTCACAGCAGGAGCTGCGGAATAAACGGAGACTGGCAAAGGACGAGGTGACGATGCGCGTCGGGAATGGTTCCAGAGTCGATGTGATCGCCGTCGGCACGCTGCCTCTACATTTACCTACGGGATTAGTTTTGAACCTTAATAATTCTTATTTAGTGCCAAGTTTGAGCATGAACATTGTATCAGGATCTCGTTTAATACGAGATGGCTACTCATTTAAGTCTGAGAATAATGGTTGTTCGATTTATATGAGAGATATGTTTTATGGTCATGCTCCGATGGTCAATGGTTTATTCTTAATGAATCTCGAGCGTAATATTACACATGTTCATAGTGTAGATGCCAAAAGATTTAAAGTTGATAACGATAGTCCCACATACTTGTGGCACTGCCGCCTTGGTCACATTGGTGTCAAGCGCATGAAGAAGCTCCATGCCGATGGACTTTTAGAGTCTCTTGATTATGAATCGTTTGACACGTGCGAACCATGCCTCTTGGGCAAAATGACCAAGACTCCGTTCTCCGGAACAATGGAGCGAGCAACCAACTTGTTGGTAATCATACATACCGATGTGTGCGGTCCAATGAGCGTTGAGGCTCGCGGAGGATATTGTTATGTTCTCACTCTCACAGATGACTTGAGTAGATATGGGTATGTCTACTTAATGAAACACAAGTCTGAGACCTTTGAAAAGTTCAAGGAATTTCAGAATGAGGTGGAGAATCAACGTGACCGAAAGATAAAATTCTTACGATCAGATCGTGGAGGAGAATACTTAAGTCACGATTTTGGTACACACTTAAAGAAATGTGGAATCGTTTCACAGCTCACGCCGCCTGGAACACCTCAGCGAAACGGTGTGTCCGAACGTCGTAATCGCACTCTATTGGATATGGTGCGGTCTATGATGTCTCTTACCGATTTACCGCTATCATTTTGGGGATACGCTCTAGAGACAGCTACATTCACTTTAAATAGGGCACCGTCTAAATCCGTTGAGATGACACCGTATGAATTATGGTTTGGAAAGAAACCTAAGCTGTCCTTTCTAAAAGTTTGGGGATGCGAAGCTTATGTCAAGAAACTTCAACCTGAAAAGCTCAAACCCAAGTCGGAAAAATGCGTATTCATAGGATACCCTAAGGAAACTGTAGGGTATACCTTCTACTTAAGATCCAAAGGCAAGATCTTTGTTGCCAAGAACGGATGCTTTCTGGAAAAAGAGTTTCTCTCGAAAGAAGTAAGTGGGAGAAAAGTAGAACTCGATGAAGTACTACCTCTTGAGCGGGATAGTGACGCAGCACAGGAAACCGTTCCTGTGATGCCCACACCAACTGAAGAGGAAAACCATGATAATGATCAAGGTACTTCGGATCAAGTTACTACTGAACTTCGTAGGTCCACAAGGACACGTTCCGCACCAGAGTGGTACGGCAACCCTGTCCTGGAAATCATGTTGTTAGACAACAATGAACCTTCGAACTATGAAGAAGCAATGGCGGGCCCGGATTCCAACAAATGGCTTGAAGCCATGAAATCCGAGATAGAATCCATGTATGAAAACAAAGTATGGACTTTGACAGACTTGCCCGATGATCGGCGAGCGATAGAAAACAAATGGATCTTTAAGAAGAAGACGGACGCGGATGGTAATGTTACCATCTATAAAGCTCGACTTGTCGCTAAGGGTTATCGACAGGTTCAAGGGATTGACTACGACGAGACATTCTCTCCCGTAGCGAAGCTAAAGTCCGTCCGAATCATGTTAGCAATTGCCGCATACTATGATTATGAGATATGGCAGATGGACGTCAAAACAGCATTCCTTAACGGGCATCTTAAGGAAGAACTGTATATGATGCAGCCGGAAGGTTTTGTCGATCCTCGGAACGCTAACAAAGTATCTCCAGCGATCCATTTATGGACTGGTGCAAGCATCTCGGAGTTGGAACATTCGCTTTGATGAGATGATCAAAGCGTTTGGGTTTATGCAGACTTATGGAGAAGCCTGCGTTTACAAGAAAGTGAGTGGGAGCTCTGTAGCATTTCTCATATTATATGTAGATGACATACTCCTGATGGGAAATAATATAGAATTTCTGGACAGCATTAAGGCCTACTTGAATAAGTGTTTTTCAATGAAGGACCTTGGAGAAGCTGCTTATATATTAGGCATCAAGATCTATAGAGATAGATCGAGACGCCTCATAGGTCTTTCACAAAGCACATACCTTGATAAGATTTTGAAGAGATTCAGAATGGATCAGTCCAAGAAGGGGTTCTTGCCTATGTTACAAGGTATGAGACTGAGCTCAGCTCAGTCACCGACCACGGCAAAAGATAAAGAAGAGATGAGTGTCATCCCCTATGCTTCAGCCATAGGATCTATTATGTATGCCATGCTGTGTACCAGACCCGATGTAAACCTTGCCGTAAGTTTGGTAGCAAGATACCAAAGTAATCCCGGCAAGGAACACTGGACAGTGGTCAAGAATATCCTGAAGTACCTGAAAAGGACAAAGGACATGTTTCTCGTTTATGGAGGAGACGAAGAGCTCGTCGTAAAGGGTTACGTCGACGCTAGCTTCGACTCAGATCTGGATGACTCTAAGTCACAAACCGGATACGTATATATGTTGAATGGTGGAGCAGTAAGCTGGTGCAGCTGCAAGCAGAGCGTCGTGGCGGGATCTACGTGTGAAGCGGAGTACATGGCAGCCTCGGAGGCAGCACATGAAGCGATTTGGGTGAAGGAGTTCATCACCGACCTAGGAGTCATACCCAATGCGTCGGGGCCGATCAAACTCTTCTATGACAACACTGGAGCTATTGCCCTCGCAAAGGAGCCCAGGTTTCACAAGAAGACCAGGCACATCAAGCGTCGTTTCAACTCCATCCGTGAAAATGTTCAAGATGGAGACATAGAGATTTGCAAAGTGCACACGGATCTAAATGTCGCAGATCCACTGACTAAACCTCTCTCGCGTGCAAAACATGATCAACACCAGAACTCTATGGGTGTTCGATTCATCACAACGTAACTAGATTGGTGACTCTAGTGCAAGTGGGAGACTGTTGGAAATATGCCCTAGAGGCAATAATAAAAGTATTATTATATTTCATTGTTCATGATAATTGTCTTTTATTCATGCTATAACTGTATTATCCGGAAATCGTAATACACGTGTGAATACTTAGACCACACTATGTCCCTGGTAAGCCTCTAGTTGACCAGCTCGTTGTGATCAACAGATAGTCATGGTTTCCTGACTATGGACATTGGATGTCGTTGATAACGGGATCACATCATTAGGAGAATGATGTGATGGACAAGACCCAATCCTAAGCATAGCATAAAAGATCGTGTAGTTCGTTTTGCTAGAGCTTTGCAAGTGTCAAGTATCTCTTCCTTCGACCATGAGATCGTGTAACTCCCGGATACCGTAAGAGTGCCTTGGGTGTACCAAACGTCACAACGTAACTGGGTGACTATAAAGGTGCACTACAGGTATCTCCGAAAGTATCTGTTGGGTTGACACGGATCGAGACTGGGATTTGTCACTCCGTATGACGGAGAGGTATCTCTGGGCCCACTCGGTAATGCATCATCATAATGAGCTCAATGTGACCAAGGTGTTGGACACGGGATCATGCATTACGGTACGAGTAAAGTGACTTGCCGGTAACGAGACTGAACAAGGTATTGGGATACCGACGATCGAGTCTCGGGCAAGTAACGTACCGATTGACAAAGGGAATTGCATACAGGGTTTGATCGAATCCTCGACATAGTGGTTCATCCGATGACAACATCGAGGAGCATGTGGGAGCCATCATGGGTATCCAGATCCCGCTGATGGTTATTGACTGAGAGCGTCTCGGTCATGTCTGCATGTCTCCCGATCCCGTAGGGTCTACACACTTAAGGTTCGGTGACGCTAGGGTTATGAAGATATGTATATGCAGAAACCCGAATGTTGTTCGGAGTCCCGGATGAGATCCTGGACGTCACGAGGAGTTCCGGAATGGTCCGGAGGTAAATAATTATATATAGGAAGTGCTGTTTCGGGCATCGGGACAAGTTTCGGGGTTATCGGTATTGTACCGGGACCACCGGAAGGGTCCCGGGGGTCCACCGGGTGGGGCCACCTGTCCCGGGGGACCACATGGGCTGTAGGGGGTGCGCCTTGGCCATCATGGGCCAAGGGCACCAGCCCCTATAGGCCCATGCGCCTAGGGTTTCCCCCTAGGAAGAGTCCTAGTGGTGGAAGGCACCCCTAGGTGCCTTGGGGGGGAGGGAAACCTCCCCTAGGCCGCCGCCCCCCCTAGTAGATCTCATCTACTAGGGCCGGCGCCCCCCCTGGCACCCCTATATATAGTGGGGGAGAGGAGAGACTTCATACACCAGCCCCTGGCGCCTCCACCTCCCCCCGTTACGTCTCTCCCTCGTAGTCTCGGCGAAGCCCTGCTGCTGTGACGCCCTGCATCCACCACCACGCCGTCGTGCTGCTGGATCTTCATCAACCTCTCCTTCCCCCTTGCTGGATCAAGAAGGAGGAGACGTCTCCCGTCCCGTACGTGTGTTGAACGCGGAGGTGCCGTCCGTTCGGCGCTGGTCATCGGTGATTTGGATCACGTCGAGTACGACTACATCATCACCTTGCAAGCTTCCGCACGCGATCTACAAGTGGTATGTAGATGCAAACTCTCTCCCTAGACTCGTTGCTTAGATGAACTCATAGATGGATCTTGGTGAAACAGTAGGAAAATTTTTAATTTTCTGCAACGTTCCCCAACAGTGGCATCATGAGCTAGGTCTATGCGTAGTTCTCTTTGCACGAGTAGAACACAACTTTGTTGTGGGCGTGGATTTTGTCATCTTACTTGCCTCTACTAGTCTTTTCTTGCTCAACGGTATTGTGGGATGAAGCGGCCCAGACCAACCTTACACGTACGCTTACGTGAGACCGGTTCCACCGATTGACATGCACTAGTTGCATAAGGTGGCTGGCGGGTGTCTGTCTCTCCCACCTTAGTTGGAGCGGAATCGATGAACAGGGCCCTTATGAAGGGTAAATAGAAGTTGACAAAATCACGTTGTGGTGATTCGTAGGTAAGAAAACATTCTTGCTAGAACCCAATTGCAGCCACGTAAAAGATGCAACAACAATTAGAGGACGTCTAACTTGTTTTTGCAGCGATTGATCATGTGATGTGATATGGCCAGAAGTTGTGATGAATGATGAATTGTGATGTATGAGATCATGTTCTTTGTAATAGGATTCACGACTTGCATGTCGATGAGTATGACAACCGGCAGGAGCCATAGGAGTTGTCATTATTTTTTGTATGACCTGCGTGTCATTGAATAACGTCATGTAAACTACTTTACTTTATTGCTAAACGTTAGTCATAGAAGTAGAAGTAGTCGTTGGCGTGACAACTTCATGAAGACACGATGATGGAGATCATGGTGTCAAGCCGGTGACGAGATGATCATGGAGCCCCGAAGATGAAGATCAATGGAGCTATATGATATTGGCCATATCATGTCACAACTATATAATTGCATGTGATGTTTATTGTGTATTATGCATCTTGTTTACTTAGGACGACGGTAGTAAATAAGATGATCCCTTATAAAATTTCAAGAAGTGTTCTCCCCTAACTGTGCACCGTTGCTACAGTTCGTCGTTTCTAAGCACCACGTGATGATCGGGTGTGATGGATCCTTACGTTCACATACAACGGGTGTAAGACAGTTTTACACAGCGAAAACACTTAGGGTTAACTTGACGAGCCTAGCATGTGCAGACATGGCCTCGGAACACGGAGACCGAAAGGTCGAACACGAATCGTATAGAAGATACGATCAACATGAAAATGTTCACCGACGATGACTAGTCCGTCTCACGTGATGATCGGACACGGGCTAGTCGACTCGGATCGTGTAACACTTAGATGACTAAAGGGATGTCAAATCTAAGTGGGAGTTCATAATTTGATTAGAACTTTATTATCATGAACATAGTCTAAAAACTTTGCAAATATGTCTTGTAGATCAATGGCCAACGCTAATGTCAACATGAACTTCAACGCGTTCCTAGAGAAAACCAAGCTGAAAGATGATGGCAGCAACTATACGGACTGGGTCCGGAACCTGAGGATCATCCTCATAGCTGCCAGGAAACAATATGTCCTAGAAGGACCGCTAGGTGACGCTCCCGTCCCAGAGAACCAAGACATTATGAATGCTTGGCAAACTCGCGCTGATGATTACTCCCTCGTTCAGTGCGGCATGCTTTACAGCTTAGAACCGGGGCTCCAAAAGCGTTTTGAGCATCACGGAGCATATGAGATGTTCGAAGAGCTGAAACTAGTTTTCCAAGCTCATGCCCGGGTCGAGAGATATGATGTCTCCGACAAGTTCTACAGTTGTAAGATGGAGGAAAATAGTTCTGTCAGTGAGCACATCCTGAAGATGTCTGGGTTGCACAACCGTATGACCCAGCTGAACATTAACCTCCCAGATGAGGCGGTCATTGACAGAATCCTCCAGTCGCTCCCACCAAGCTACAAGAGCTTTGTGATGAACTACAACATGCAGGGGATGGAAAAGACCATTCCTGAAGTGTTCTCGATGCTGAAGTCAGCAGAGGCTGAAATCAAGAAAGAACATCAAGTGTTGATGGTCAATAAGACCACTAAGTTCAAGAAGGGCAAGGGTAAGAAGAACTTCAAGAAGGACGGCAAGGAGGTTGCCGCGCCTAGTAAGCCAGTTACCGGGAAGAAGTCAAAGAATGGACCTAAGCCTGAG
Organism: Triticum aestivum; assembly: GCF_018294505.1. Taxonomy (NCBI): domain Eukaryota; kingdom Viridiplantae; phylum Streptophyta; class Magnoliopsida; order Poales; family Poaceae; genus Triticum; species Triticum aestivum. Next base: position 162,098,166 of record NC_057813.1, read on the forward strand.
ACTGAGTGCTTTTATTGCAAGGGGAAGGGTCACTGGAAGCGGAACTGCCCCAAATACTTAGCAGATAAGAAGGCCGGCAAAACCAAAGGTATATTTGATATACATGTAATTGATGTGTACCTTACCAGTACTCGTAGTAACTCCTGGGTATTTGATACCGGTGCCGTTGCTCATATTTGTAACTCACAGCAGGAGCTGCGGAATAAACGGAGACTGGCAAAGGACGAGGTGACGATGCGCGTCGGGAATGGTTCCAGAGTCGATGTGATCGCCGTCGGCACGCTGCCTCTACATTTACCTACGGGATTAGTTTTGAACCTTAATAATTCTTATTTAGTGCCAAGTTTGAGCATGAACATTGTATCAGGATCTCGTTTAATACGAGATGGCTACTCATTTAAGTCTGAGAATAATGGTTGTTCGATTTATATGAGAGATATGTTTTATGGTCATGCTCCGATGGTCAATGGTTTATTCTTAATGAATCTCGAGCGTAATATTACACATGTTCATAGTGTAGATGCCAAAAGATTTAAAGTTGATAACGATAGTCCCACATACTTGTGGCACTGCCGCCTTGGTCACATTGGTGTCAAGCGCATGAAGAAGCTCCATGCCGATGGACTTTTAGAGTCTCTTGATTATGAATCATTTGACACGTGCGAACCATGCCTTTTGGGCAAAATGACCAAGACTCCGTTCTCCGGAACAATGGAGCGAGCAACCAACTTGTTGGAAATCATACATACCGATGTGTGCGGTCCAATGAGCGTTGAGGCTCGCGGAGGATATCGTTATGTTCTCACTCTCACTGATGACTTAAGTAGATATGGGTATGTCTACTTAATGAAACACAAGTCTGAGACCTTTGAAAAGTTTAAGGAATTTCAGAATGAGGTGGAGAATCAACGTGACCGAAAGATAAAATTCTTACGATCAGATCGTGGAGGAGAGTACTTAAGTCACGAATTTGGTACACACTTAAAGAAATGTGGAATCGTTTCACAGCTCACGCCGCCTGGAACACCTCAGCGAAACGGTGTGTCCGAACGTCGTAATCGCACCCTATTGGATATGGTGCGGTCTATGATGTCTCTTACCGATTTACCGCTATCATTTTGGGGATACGCTCTAGAGACAGCTACATTCACTTTAAATAGGGCACCGTCTAAATCCGTTGAGACGACACCGTATGAATTATGGTTTGGAAAGAAACCTAAGCTGTCGTTTCTAAAAGTTTGGGGATGCGAAGCTTATGTCAAGAAACTTCAACCTGAAAAGCTCGAACCCAAGTCGGAAAAATGCGTATTCATAGGATACCCTAAGGAAACTATAGGGTATACCTTCTACTTAAGATCCGAAGGCAAGATCTTTGTTGCCAAGAACGGATGCTTTCTGGAAAAAGAGTTTCTCTCGAAAGAAGTAAGTGGGAGGAAAGTAGAACTCGATGAAGTACTACCTCTTGAGCGGGATAGTGACGCAGCACAGGAAACCGTTCCTGTGATGCCCACACCAACTGAAGAGGAAAACCATGATAATGATCAAAGTACTTCGGATCAAGTTACTGCTGAACTTTGTAGGTCCACAAGGACACGTTCCGCACCAGAATGGTACGGCAACCCTGTCCTGGAAATCATGTTGTTAGACAACAATGAACCTTCGAACTATGAAGAAGCAATGACGGGCCCGGATTCCAACAAATGGCTTGAAGCCATGAAATCCGAGATAGAATCCATGTATGAAAACAAAGTATGGACTTTGACAGACTTGCCCGATGATCGGCGAGCGATAGAAAACAAATGGATCTTTAAGAAGAAGACGGACGCGGATGGTAATGTTACCATCTATAAAGCTCGACTTGTCGCTAAGGGTTATCGACAGGTTCAAGGGATTGACTACGACGAGACATTCTCTCCCGTAGCGAAGCTAAAGTCCGTCCGAATCATGTTAGCAATTGCCGCATACTATGATTATGAGATATGGCAGATGGATGTCAAAACAGCATTCCTTAACGGGCATCTTAAGGAAGAACTGTATATGATGCAGCCGGAAGGTTTTGTCGATCCTCGGAACGCTAACAAAGTATGCAAGCTCCAGCGATCCATTTATGGACTGGTGCAAGCATCTCGGAGTTGGAACATTCGCTTTGATGAGATGATCAAAGCGTTTGGGTTTATGCAGACTTATGGAGAAGCCTGCGTTTACAAGAAAGTGAGTGGGAGCTCTGTAGCATTTCTCATATTATATGTAGATGACATCCTCCTGATGGGAAATAATATAGAATTTCTAGACAACATTAAGGCCTACTTGAATAAGTGTTTTTCAATGAAGGACCTTGGAGAAGTTGCTTATATATTAGGCATCAAGATCTATAGAGATAGATCGAGACGCCTCATAGGTCTTTCACAAAGCACATACCTTGATAAGATTTTGAAGAGATTCAGAATGGATCAGTCCAAGAAGGGGTTCTTGCCTATGTTACAAGGTATGAGACTGAGCTCAGCTCAGTCACCGACCACGGCAAAAGATAAAGAAGAGATGAGTGTCATCCCCTATGCTTCAGCCATAGGATCTATTATGTATGCCATGCTGTGTACCAGACCCGATGTAAACCTTGCCGTAAGTTTGGTAGCAAGATACCAAAGTAATACCGGCAAGGAACACTGGACAGCGGTCAAGAATATCCTGAAGTACCTGAAAAGGACAAAGGACATGTTTCTCGTTTATGGAGGAGACGAAGAGCTCTTCGTAAAGGGTTACGTCGACGCTAGCTTCGACTCAGATCCGGATGACTCTAAGTCACAAACCGGATACGTGTATATGTTGAATGGTGGAGCAGTAAGTTGGTGCAGCTGCAAGCAGAGCGTCGTGGCGGGATCTATGTGTGAAGCGGAGTACATGGCAGCCTCGGAGGGAGCGCATGAAGCAATTTGGGTGAAGGAGTTCATCACCGACCTAGGAGTCATACCCAATGCGTCGGGGCCAATCAAACTCTTCTGTGACAACACTGGAGCTATTGCCCTTGCCAAGGAGCCCAGGTTTCACAAGAAGACCAGGCACATCAAGCGTCGTTTCAACTCCATCCGTGAAAATGTTCAAGATGGAGACATAGAGATTTGCAAAGTGCACACGGATCTGAATGTCGCAGATCCGCTGACTAAACCTCTCTCGCGTGCAAAACATGATCAACACCAGAACTCTATGGGTGTTCGATTCATCACAATGTAACTAGATTGGTGACTCTAGTGCAAGTGGGAGACTGTTGGAAATATGCCCTAGAGGCAATAATAAAAGTATTATTATATTTCATTGTTCATGATAATTGTCTTTTATTCATGCTATAACTGTATTATCCGGAAATCGTAATACACGTGTGAATACTTAGACCACACTATGTCCCTGGTAAGCCTCTAGTTGACCAGCTCGTTGTGATCAACAGATAGTCATGGTTTCCTTACTATGGACATTGGATGTCGTTGATAACGGGATCACATCATTAGGAGAATGATGTGATGGACAAGACCCAATCCTAAGCATAGCATAAAAGATCGTGTAGTTCGTTTTGCTAGAGCTTTGCAAGTGTCAAGTATCTCTTCCTTCGACCATGAGATC